>NW_023396555.1:0-132307 GCF_011125445.2 Fundulus heteroclitus | reverse complement strand
TGGTTCAGATGTTGGCGCGGCTTCGACAGCTTTTAGAAACCCCACAGGCTCCATTCAAAATGTGGGTTGTTGTAGGCGAGTTGCGGTCAGTTGAGAGAGTGGATAGAGTTTTGATAGTTTGGATAGTGGTAATTTAGTTTGAGACAGTTAATTTGGTGTTTGGAGAGTTTAGGAGAGAGATAGGAGATCAGTGCTCTCAACTATCACGCATTGATCGTGTGACACACGTCTTTCACTGACTTCACACGGTCACACGCAAACATGGCATTTTTCACGTATAAAAATCCCAACGCCCATCTGGGCAGCGGACGATAAAAACTCCGCCTTCTGCTGAGATGTTTCAGCTTCTTTCACAGCTTGTGGCCATCAGTAATTCCTGCTGCAGTTCATGTTAACAGAGCAGCAGGAAGAGCGATCAGAGTTATGAATAATTTTAGTCTTAACAGCGGTGAAAGTAAGCCAGTACGGTCCTGTACTACGTACGCAGGAGGGGAGGGGCGGGGGCAGAGAGCTGCTGCCAGATGACCGGTTCATTCAGAACCAGTGATGGCTGCACTCTGGATCATAAAACAGTTCTGCTCATCAGATGCAGTTTAAAACGCTACTTCTGTTTATAAGTTGTTTTTATTAATTCTGCATTTTTTAACTACATGCACCGTATTTCTGTGCCTCAGCGCTTGCTTCTCTCCCCCCTCCTTTCCCTCGAACCCAGGGACTTTTATCACCGTTCACCATTCAAAACGTGAATCACTACGTTTAATGTTCTCACACCCGTAGCAAAGTGTGCCAATTAAAGTCACTAGGAGAGTTATGGCTGTGTTTCATGATCTTTTGTTTTAAACAAAACAGAACCGTGGCGCTTCGGTGCGCTGCTGCCTTGCGCTTTAATTCAGGTGCGCAAAATTATGTTACTTGTAATTTGGGTGCGCACTTTTAAGAGTCATTTTAAAGAACTTGTAACATCAGGAGGTTGATCTCAGACCGGTCAGCTCCTATGATCACTGTATAGGAGCCCTTTACAGTTTTTATTTATGCATTTCCCCCGTTTATCCCTCGCATGCAGCGCACCATCGGGTAAAATCCTCCCACCTCACCGCCCAGAGCGCACTGAGGAGAGCAATAGAGATTTGTCTGGTCGACTGAGATGAGAAACCTGTTGCTGTGAAAGGTGATATAGGTTATAAACTGTTACTGTCTAGAATTGCATTGAGCTGAAAAGAGAGGAGACATCAGCAGCTGGATCGTGCGTAAAGACGCAGCGGGAACCTCTGTGTTCTTCAGTGTTGCTGCTGAGGGGAAAATGTGGGACCGTATAGTACTGGGCTAATCATCGGTCACAGTACCCCAATCTGTACATATTTGCACTTATTTATTTATGCACCCCGGCATCATCTGTGCCATGTGAGCGTGTCTTTTCAAAGGCTGGAGAAGTAGTATCAAAAAAGAGAAATCATTTGAAACCAAAAACTGTGGAGAAATTGTTGTTTCTTAATAAAAATGCATGAAATCATCCAAGTTACACAAGCATTAGCCTATTCACTACCCCCTCCCTAGTTCCACAAGCACTTTCATTGTCCTCTGCCTGATTAAGCCCATGCCATTTTTCTAGAGTCACAGAAAAACATTATTACACACCATGCCATATCACATGACACTACTATTTTGGGAATAATTACACACAGAGAATACATTCAAACAATATTTTATTATACACATGTGTATACATAATTTAGTTAGACAAATGATTTTGTCCTACACCTTTTGTGAAGTCATTCCCAAGAGTCATAATAGACAGAAATTCAATGCATCACACGTGTTAAGATACAGCTGGCTGTGATTTTACACCTGGCCAGTAGGTGGTGCTGTGTGCACATGAAGCGTCAAGAAATGAACCCTTTCTCGAACCAGTTGGCTCAAGTGGTTCAATGCCTCATGAGGCTTCATCTCACCACCACTAGTTTCAAGAGTTTATTGCAACAGCAGGAAGTGGATGATGAAAGCCAGAGTCAGTTTACCAGACGAGGGCCGTTTCTCAATTCACGAGAACGCGAGTCCGTACTCGCGTTCTCGTCAAGTCTGTTCTCGGTAAGAACACAGGAAGATCGGACTTGACGAGAACGTGAGCACGCAGCACGTATTGTGCATTGGAACAGAAGTATACTCGTGACGTCATCACACCCACAGCTCTTGAGCATTTCTTTAACGTTCAAAACTATTTATACACTACACCATCATATCTTATTGAAAACGTTTTTTTTATTAATTTCTAAAAAGTCTAATAAAATATCTAAAAAAAAATCACAGAACTGTGGGCATAAAACCAACAATAGCGGGAATTTCTGGGGAGTTGTAATTGTTTTAGTTGCAGAGGCGATTGAATCTTCTTTAAAAATCAGCACTTTGTAGAAGCAAAATGAGCAATACGAGCAATGTTGCTGTTGCTTCGGTCGTTGGTCAGCTTTACCAGCAGGCTAAAGAGGAGGTGATGCAGCTGAGGAGACAAATCCGAGCAAGGAGAAGATTGATGCAGCAGAGGAGGCTCAGAAGGCAGGCTTTGCTCACCCATCTATTGCCAACTGGTAGGCATTTTAAGATTGACAGCCTATTTCCTACTTTTATCTTTTAAAAAAAAACAATTGATGATGATATTAAAAACGTGATCAGGTTGAAATTGTGACTATTTTTCCTATATTAATAAAAATGAAGACCCAGTTTTAACATTAATAACAGTAGGGTTAAGCTACTTTATTGCACCCCCTAACCTTCACAGCATTGATCATTAAGAAAGGAAAAAAACATATTTTTATGTCTGTCCACCTTTACAGTGATTAATCTATAAATTATGTGCAGTTAGTTCAGCCCATTTTTTCAGTGAAATGGTAAAAATACCAGAGAAGGGAAGCCATTTGTTATTTACTATACTTGACTAGTTTTACAACACTATACATTTTATCTTTTCTTTCTTGAGAACTATAATAATCTGCATGTTAAACAGGTATAGTTTTATGCATAGAAAACGTGACAAAAAACAATTAACATTTGGCATTTTTTTATTTACAGGAAGAAACAGAAACAAAATATGTGAGGATAAACACTTCTGTGCCAATCCTCCAAATATTTTTTAATGAAGGGGACCTGAAACCAGCCTTCAGGCTAAGAAGGGCCACCATCGTCCTCCTCCTTCAGCTGCTGCCCATCCAGAAGGTCCATGGATGGCCACAGGAGATAGAGGTGCTGGTGACCCTCTGCTGGCTGGTCTGTGGTGCATCCTATAGGAAAACAGCTTGCCAGTAAGATCTCTTACCTTCTTGTCCTTAAATAGAGCTAGCAATGACACACAATTGATAGATGATATTAATTGGATAGAAGATTAAGACAGATCAGCATATTACCTAAATTACAAGTTAATTTTATATTTGGTACAGGTCAAGTGGAGGCACGCTACAACAGACACCATGCCAAGGCTGATTAACATCATTGAGCGTGTCTTTGGTGATCTGAAGACACGGTGGCGTTCCATCTTCTTCAGGGTGCTGGAGGTCCGCCTCACGTTTGCTGAAGACAGAATGCTGCTCCAGCTGGCTGCATGTTTAAGTGAACATGACTACACCTGACCTAATGTAGATCAGTTGGAGTCATGTTCACATGCTGCTTCATTTCTTTTGTTTTCACCACCTGGAAAAATACATAAAATAATGCGCAAATTAATTTCCATTCCACCAATTATTTTTAATTGTAAGTTTATAGGCATTGTCTGTTTGTATAAGATCTTAATTAGTTATTTCATTGCTTTAAACCATGTTAGTAACTGTTAATAATTTGTTGAATATATTACACCTTCATTCTGTTCCAAAGATAAAACATTTGTATAAAATAAATGTCAGTTTTTTCATATACTATTATTACTATTATTTTCTTTCCCTCTTTCTCCTCTCAATTATTCGTGTCATGACTCAGAAGAAACTCACTTAGATAGGAAAAACATTTATAGAATGTATTTATTTATTTATTTTATATGCTGCTGCCGTCCTAGGGAGACATTTACAATTTATTCCAGCAAGTATTGAGTTAATAAAGTAACACACGTCAGTCAGATAAACACAAAACAAATAAATCAGAACCAGCAGTATTATGCACACTACTTTTTTTAAATTACGCACCAACTCTGTAAACAGGCCACATAGAGAAAACTTAAAAGTATAATGTTCTCGCCTCAAACGATCTGAAAAGGTACTTTTGAACAACAACAGCAGCAGAAAAGGGAATTTTTAACTTACCGCTGTGAGCTCTGTTTGCGCCGTCTCGAATCAAGCTGCGGCCGCGGTGCATTCTGGGCAAGCGGTCAGTCTGAAGAACGCACAAGTCTGCTCTGATGCATGCTCGATAAAGAGGGCGGGCGAGAACAACATCCGGGGAATTCGGCGCGTTCTCGATTTGGCGTTCTCAGCATTGGAACAGTGCTCGGGCTGAGGCTGATGACGTATCACGAGCACACGAGTACACGAGAACGCTCAAGAACGCATATTGAGAAACGGCCGAGGTTGTAAGATGCAGGAACTGGCAGACGGGAACATACTGGAGCAGACAGAGCAGGACCAGGAGACGGACAGGAACAGGACAGGCATGATGTTCTAAAGACTGAGGACGAACCGGTAACCAGGAACAGACTAAGGTGAGTATGTATAGCAGGATGAGCAGGTGGAGCGAGTTCATGGTAATTGCAGCCTGACAGGTGTTCCTAATCAGGGCTGCACTGGAGAAGGAGCCAGGAAATGTTCAGAGTGCAGTTTTCAGTCTGCATCATGACACCCCTAAAATCAGATAATTAGGAATTTTGCTCTTGAAATAAGATGATGGCAATGAATTGTTCCTATTTCAAGTGCAGAAATCTTATTCCATTGGCAAATAGTCTTGTTTACCTGCTCAAATCAAGGAGAAATACACTAATTTCAAGAAAATTTTATTTATTTTTAGTTTTCTTTTTGCAGTGCAGCAGGCGGTGCAGGTGAAGTGTGTTGCCCAAGGACACGATGATAGACAGTCAGAGCGGGGGATCAGGCTGACAGACAAACTCCCACCCTCTGCACCGCCGTCGCCCCACGTTTGGAAAACGTGACTTTAATCACATAATTACCCAAATGCTATATACAAAATGAACTGCTGGTCCCAGACCAGATTACCACTCCCTAATGAGTTAACTCTTTCAGATGTAGGCAGTCCCTGACTGTATCTCTGCAGAGGAACAATTCACACATCAAAATTCAATTCAGTTTTATTTATATAGCGCCAATTCATGAAACATGTCATCTCAAGCCACTTTACAAAGTCAAATTCAATCATATTATACAGATTGGGTCAGATTATACACATTGGTCAAATATTTCCTATATAAGGGAACCAGTTGGTTGCATCAAGTCTCTCCAAGCAGCATTCACTCCTGGGGAAGCGTAGAGCCACAGGGAGAGTCGGCTGCATTGTCCATGGCTTTGCTGCAATCCCTCATACTGAGCATGCATGAAGCGACACCAGAAAGAAAAACTCCCCTTTAACGGGAAGGAAAAACCTCCAGCAGAACCAGAACCAGGCTCAGTGTGAACGCTCATCTGCCTCGACCCACTGGGGCTTAGAGAAGACAGAGCAGAGAAACAGAAAGCACAGAAGCACACATTGATCCAGTAATCTGTTCTACATTAGATTTATGCGAAAATGTACAAAATACAAAATGTATGCGAAATGCAGGATTCCCATTTATTCAAAGCAGAAACAGAATGAATATATGTGACATCAAAATGCCCTCCATCACCTAGGGGCAGCCCCTAGGATCGGTTAACAATCTAACCACAAAACATCAAGTTTATCTGCTCAGCAACTTGGTAAAAGTTTGTCATAAATTCTAGGCGGTAAAGACACATTTTGGGGTCCGTAAAGGCAAACTAATCTCTTCTGTCTTTGTTCAGTATTTCTCATTTCAATAAATGAAAATGCCTTTTATCTCCTCTTTCTTTCACCTTTTCTCTTTTTTTCTTCTTTTTCCTTTCCTCTTCTACTTTTCCATTGCAGTGTCCATATAATTTGAAATACCCCTGCATGAATTATAATAAAACTATTTGCATGCATAAATCAAGCAGAGCACTATGGCGAAAGCAGTACTGCTCCACTTGTGAAAGTAAAATCTGTTGGGCTCTTTTTGGCATTAAGACAACAATTCTTACTGCCACATTGCCAGACAGGACACTGTTAAAAAAAAAATTTTTACAAAGACTGCTGGGTTGGGGTCGAACGTTTTCAGAAAGAACTGAATGAAAGTCCGGTTGCCTCAGATTTAAGCCTGTTTGCTATTGTTTTAAAATTGGACTTTGATTTTAAAATGAAGGGTAAGCTAACATCAATGGCTTTCAGTGAAATCATTGAAGTTAAACATCCTGATCCTCTATAACATTGTCTTGGTTGGAGTCTGTTAAAGGAACATCTTCACCGTATGGGTCATTGTCTCTGATTGGACTTTTATGCAGTATGAAAAAAAGGATCAGAAGACCAAAACAGAGAACACTGACTATGATCAGCCCCAAACGTATCATTTTGAACTGGCCCGTTTGTAGCAGATTACCAACAGAGACAGTCTCCTCCCTTAAAACCAGCATCAAATGACCACATTCATCATCGTCA
This sequence comes from Fundulus heteroclitus, assembly GCF_011125445.2. Lineage (NCBI taxonomy): Eukaryota > Metazoa > Chordata > Actinopteri > Cyprinodontiformes > Fundulidae > Fundulus > Fundulus heteroclitus. Next base: position 125,641 of record NW_023396555.1, on the reverse strand, counting down.
CTGATCCAGCCTTTCACTGTAATGTTCACAGTAGTTTGGTCAAATCCGTTGAACATCAGGACTACTCCTTCAGGTTGGAGCTCAGAGTCATAGAAAGAGAAGCTGCTCAGGTACCAAACATCAGCGGCCCCGTCCTTTGCACAGTTATCAATGGTGACCGAGCCTCTGCTGAAGGCCAGCATGTAGATGTCATTTCCATCTCCTCCAACCAGGTAATCTCCACTCGCGCAGGACACCAAGATATCATTGCCGTCTGAACCCTTTAGGAGGGAACTTTCATGTCCACTCACCAAGATGTCAGAGTAGATGGTTCCAATCACATTTTCTATGTCCTTCAACACGTCTCCTTCAGCATCAGCGTAGTGGCCTTGTCCACTTAGCAGGTTAATGTAAACCCCTGAACCCTTTTCATGGTCTCCCCAGTACAGAACAGTGTCTCTGCCAGAACCTCCATCTACCAGATCAGCCCCTGGTCCAGGAATGAAGACATCTCTGCCAGAGTCTCCCACCATCGTATCGTTTCCATCCTCACCATAAAGCGTGTCGTCTCCCATTCCACCTATCAGGATGTCAGCTCCATGTCCTCCTATCAGGGTGTCATCTCCCACTCCTCCATCCAAGGCATCATTCTTCCATCCACCAATCAGAACATTGTCTTTGTTGTTGCCTACCATGTAATTGGACTGTGACAGACAACCTTGTGCAGTTTGGACCTTTGACAGATTTCTTTGAGTGCCCAGGTCCAAACGGCAGTCAACTTCAGACTGTTTCAGAGTCACCTTGAAAGCTTCGATCTGAAACTGTGGAGTATCTTCAGAGGAGTTCAGGGGTTTTAGTCTGAAACGAACTCCATCTGAGCTCAGAAAATCAAGGTGCTGATGTGGCTCACCAACGCTGTACCTGATCAGCTTGAACTTTAGCTCTTCTCCTTCGGTCTTTATTGTGACACTCAGATCTTCTGCTGATGAGTCCAACACAACTTGTCCACCATCAATAAAGTCCATGTCCACCAGAACTGTATCACTTCTCTGATCCTCTGCAAAGTTCTCAATCAACAAGTCTGATTGACCATACCCATGTTTGATCACGTAGGTGTCTTTTCCTTCATGTCCAGACATGATTGCACCTCCGGTGTATGGATCAAGCAGATTGTCATTTTTGTTCCCAACCATGATATCAAAACCTGAAGAACCATACATTTCTTTCACTGAATAGTTAGCTTGCATCTCAATCTTCTTCCCTTGTACGCCACAGAAGACACTTTCATAATCTTTGCTTGTGTAACTGTAACAGCCATGTTCATCGAAAGGTTGAAGTTCCTCTGGTGTTTGGTTTCTGTAGTCAATGATTAAAGGCAGTATTAATGCCTCACAACAGCTGCTCTTGTTGGTCTGCAGTCCAGCTGTTACTCCATCATTGGTCCTGAGCAGCAGATGCTGGTAATCCTTTGAAAGAAACCAGTTCTGTAAGACAACAGTTTTACTCATATTAACCAAGATGGTGATGTTGTCTTCCACACAATCACAACTTAAACTTCCATATGGTGCTTTCAGGAAGAGCTTATCAAAAACCAGATCTGGTGATTGGTTGTTGATGGTTTTTATTCCTTCACCAGGTGTAATAACATACCAGTCCTCTCCACTTCCACCTTCTACACAATGTTCTCCATCTCTTGGAAGAAAAAGATCATGTTTGTGGTTTTCTTTGTGATTATCATTTGAGTTAGATCCATGCGAGCCGGTCCCACCACCTAAAGCCCCCCCCTCCTGAGGGTCCTCCTGGCTCTTTATGCAGCTTGTGTATTTTTTGCTCTGCAGACAGTCGGTTTTATTTTCTGAAATGGTGAAAGCTTTCAGATCCTTTGTGACGATGAACAGGTGTCTGTGTTTTGCTGACTTGAACCAGCTCACTAAGGTCACGCAGATGGATACGTTGTCGTGTTGAGCTCTTAGTTTGACATCATCTCCTTCCACCCAGATACTGAAACTTTGAAGATCTGCTTCTATTATGGCCAGGTCTATTTTATTGTCTTTGGATAAATTATTAATCCACACCGACTGGTTTCTACTTTTAATGTTGTAAATGTCTTCACTTTCACCACCAGTCAAATGATCCCTGCCTCCTCCTCCATCTATCAGGTTGCTCTCATCATTTCCAACAATGACATCATCAAACTGGGTTCCTATGATGTTGGTAACTGTGTGTAGGAGAGGCTCAGAAGCATTTATAGCTTCCCCTTGTTTCTCAAACATCTTGTTGATTCCTGTGGCCACCAGCTGAACTGAAGTAACCACAGTGGAGGAAATCTCGAACAGGACTCCATCCCCTGACATCATGATCATGTGACGGTACAGCTCTCCCAAGAACCAGTCTTTTATGGTTACACTGTGACTGTCTTCAAAACTCAACAGGGCATCATTTCCAGATTTATACACGGAAATGTTCCTATAGTTAATGTTGAAATGAAGTGCATCCACTTCTTTGGAAAGATCATAGTTGTTGATGACAGCGTTTCCTCCCTTTTCAAGAATGAAGTAAGTGTCTTTCCCTCCAGAACCTTCAACATAACTTCTCAGTGGACCAAGGAAGAAGATATCATCACCTGATTCACCGTAAAGTCTGTAATAGTAACTCATCAAATCTTCCAGATTCACATCTTGATACTTTGGTGTCGGAACCACAAAAAAGACATTCGAGTCATTGTTCCCCCTGTATACTCCATATCGGGAATCTGAGGAGTTACAAGCTGAGCCTGCAGGTATTCCTATCATTGCTTTGTTCTGTAAGGTCTTGAATTCAAAGCTGGCTATGACCACCAGACCTGAGAAAATATCTTTGCTTCCTTCTTTATTAATGTTCCTACATAAATTTGAACTCTTGTCATAAACAACATTTTTACAGAGTTCCGACTGACCCTGGTCAGCATGGGTGCAGACAATAGTTTCCCCGTTCCAAGAGAAGCCATTACTACAAACAACCATGCTATTGGCTTTATCCTGTCTCAGGGTTGGATTATAATTTGTGCAGTTAGAGATGGCTCTGATAAGACTTAGTCCCTCTTCAATCTGCTCATAGTGCCAGTTATAAAAGAAACTATCACCTGGACTTTCCACCAGTTCGTCCTGTGTTCCAAAGCTCCCAGAAACAGCCCTGAGCAGGTCTAGAACTCCAGTATCCTTTGGGAGGCCTTGAAGTTTGAGCTGGTTGGCCAAATAGACTCCTTCTCTGACCATCTTTACTGTTGATATAGCCAGATTTATCAGCGGTAGGACAGGTGCTGATTCAGGCTCAGACAGTTCTATGATGTCGAAAACATCACTGAAGTCTTCCAGGAGGCTATTTCTTTCCAAACTATCCCAACCCCTATAAATCCCAAATCCCATTCCCAGTATTGGGATAACTGATGGTATTTCATTCCTTCCAAGGTCTGTCATGATTTCTGCCGCAGCTTTAGTGATTCTCTTCTCTGAAGACAGAACCTCTTTTGCAATGACAGATTTAATCCAAGATGTTTCTTCATGAACTGACTGCAACGTTCCAACAACACTTTCTGTGACTGGTTCTTGTTCAAAGGATCCAACAACCTTTTTCATCCCCAGAACAAGACCCACAATGCCGACAGCAGTTCTGCTTTCTAGAAATGTCTTGGCATCTTGGAAGGATGTTGAAGTGTACCGCTCCATTTCCTGCACTGCTGTGTTCATGGTCTTCAACATCTTTTGACTCTTTGATGACAACTGACCTTTATGCTCAACAGGTCCTTCATCCATAAACTGCAGCTCACAGATAAATTCTCCTTTTTCTATCCTTGCACTTTGCTTCTTAATGTGCCATTCTGGCAGATTGTCTCCACATTTGTCTTGTAGCTGAGAATATATCTCATTTCCAATAAATTTGGATGTCCTTAAGAAATATTGTTGAAGTTTGAAGTAGTTTTCCAAGTTTAAGGCTGAATTCAAGTCTTTTGATGTGACTGAACCATCATCATTGCCTCCCAGTGGTCCTGAACTTGTTGAGTACTTAGCATCACTTTTAAACCTGTGGTATTCCTCTTCAAACACTCTGATTTCTTCAGATTTTATTTTAAAACATTTTTCTAATATATTTTTCATTCCTTCCAAAGGATCCCTTTTATCCAAAGTCTCTTTCCAAGATGTGAACATTTTATTTTCAAGGTCTAAAACTTCAGTTCCTTTTTCAGTGGAAACTACTCCACTAAACCCTCGCATTGGTTTGTTTGTCCAGGTTCCTCCTCTTGCCATTGGATGGCTTTTAAGCCAAAAATCTGTGCTGGGAGATCTCTCATACATGTCCAAAGCCATAAGAACCAGGGGAAATGTCCGGAAGTTCCTGGCAGACTCTGCTATAACTGATGCAGTGAAATACCAGGCACATGAATATTCCCATTTAGATTCCTGAGATGTGGTTTCCCCACATAAAATGGTCTTCACATATTGAGGATATTTCTTACAATCCTTTTCTACTATCGCTTTTATATTTGAGTAAGTTTCACTGTGTTTTTTGTGTATATTACCGAGAAGCTTCTTGATATAGTCATGAGTTTCTGAATCTAGAACTTTTTTTCCAACTGGGTTAACATACAGACTTTTATCATCTACTTTAAATATCCAGTCGCTGACCATCAGGTATGTGGGCTCATTTTCTCCATCCTTTGCATAGTGACGGATGATATTTCTGACGTCTGTTCCCGATTTAATTTTATAACATTTCTGAAGAACTTCCTTCAGTTTTTTATCGTCAACCTGGTGTCCTTCTATAATCACTATGTAAGATTTTGTGTCCTTGAAATCAACTTTCATTGGTTTTGGTTGGTCTGGGTGGAACAGACCCCAAGCCAGACCTTCAAGTTCAAACTCAAGCTCAAAGCCTTTTTTCTTAAGAACTTTTGGATCAAGAAATCTTATTGGGCTTTCAGGCCAGTTATTTCTGTACGAAGTTTCAGCTGTGTCTGTGGAACCTAGAAAGTTTCTCTCGTTTGTGAAAACGGGCTCTCCTCTACTCTCAGACTTGTTTCTAATTGTTACGACTTGGTTGTTATCGATAGTTGCCACTACTTTCTTGATGCCATCTTTATATCCCCATTTTAGCTCCTGGTCAGAGACCTCCATCGTAATTATCTTCCCAGTATGTGTGACCTGAATGACAGTATTCCACAGGTGTAACACAGTCTCAATGCCAGCTCTCAAGAGGCTTTTAAGCAGGGCTTCAATGAATGACTTGTGTGATCCAACCTTACAGGCAACAACTCGTATTGTCTTGATTTTTTTGCCAATTATCGTGGTTTTCTGAATAATTTCAGACACTTGCTCAGATGTGAATCTTGCTACTTTTATCCCATTTGAAACTTCTCTTCCATGACCAACTAGAACCAATCGGCTGTTCTCTGACAAAGCCATTGGATGTTCACAGGTCAGATTAAGCCTTTCTCTGTCAACGACTTGACAGACTGAGGTTACTGCTTTGTGCTTCTGATAAAGGTAACTTGCGGCTTTTTGGACTTTTTCATCCTTTTCTAATATGATGATCTGCTGGCGGTCATACTGCATGGTGGGATCAATTGCTTGCTGCCTGGTTCTGTAGCTGGAAACTGAATCATTTTGATCCATCACTTTATAAATGTGGAAATTATCCTGGATGGCCTCCAAAAATACTTTTGGGTATTGGACCTTCAGAACTCGCATGAAGCTCAGTTGGAACTCTTCGGTCGTGTTTCCATCCAGAGAGAACATTGCTACGCGGTCCAGTCGGGAGTTCAGGATCCGATCTGCCAGCGACGAGCCATTAAGTCCAGAAATTGTTTGTCCATCCTCTGCAACTTTCCCGTAGATTTTCACCACAGTCTCTATGTCCACTTCTGGTACACAGGATACATTGTAAAGGCATTCAAGAGGGACTTTTACAGATCCATGAGGATCCATGATGTAGTCCTGGTCTGCTCTTTCCATTGTTGAATATTCTTGGTCGACCATGACCAGAAGTTTGCGTTTAGAGCTGTGTGAGATCTCTGAAGCTGTTATCAACCAGCTGTCTTTCTTCTGTTTTTCAAGCTCATCCAAAAAGTCAACAAGAGCCTGAAAAATAAAACATGAGATCAGACACAGCAGAGCACAGAAATTATACTGCATTAGCTATTTAATATAACCATAGTTAGTCATCTGAGCATACAGTCCTAGCAAACCTTTCAGCTGGAATGGCAAACCTAATATAAACTAAACAGCAAATAGTATGCTCAGTATGAAGGATTGCTGCAAAGCCATCAACAATGCAGACGACTCTCCCTGTGGCTCTACGCTCTTTCAGGAGGAGTGAATGCTGCTTGGAGAGACTTTGATGCAATCAACTGTTTCCCTTATATAATTTTTTTGACCAATCTGTATAATCTGATTGAACTTGATTTGGTAAAGTGCCTTGAGATGACATGTTTAGCCGCATGTCATCATTCAACCGCTGGTTGTCTAGGTGGTGTCCTGAAAACGACGTGGGCTACATTGATAACTGGCGAACTTTCTGAGGAAAACCTGGTCTGATCAGGAGAGATGGCATTCATCCCACATTGGATGGTGCAGCTCTTCTTTCTAGGAATCTGGCCGGATTCTACACAGTGACCCTAGAGTTTGAGGAAGATTTATTATTAACATGAACAAACTGGAATCTAGCCGACAGATAAGATTTAAACCATCCTAATGCTTTTCCCTTTAATCCCTACAGTATGCTCAGGTCTTTGTAGGAGAATTTTGTGATCAACTGTCTCATATGCAGCACTGAGATCTAACAGGACAAGTACAGACACAAGTCCATTATCTGAGGCCATGAGAATATCATTAGTGACCTTCACCAGAGCTGTTTCAGTGCTATGATGAGCTCTGAAGCCTGACTGACACTCCTCACGTAGGTCATTACTTTGTAAATGTTCACATAGTTGATTAACAACTACTTTATCTAGATAGGAAAAGAAGATTAAATATAGTTCTGTAAATTATTATGTCATCTTGATCAAGTGATGGTTTCTTAAGTAAAAGTTTAATATAGTTGAGGCACACAGATACACTACATGTCCATTATCAATGACAGGTAAGAGATTAACTGATATCAAAGTCTTCTGAGGGAGAAACACGACTTATTTCTAAAATAGAACCCAAGTTTGATGACTTTTGTCACAAATCAGAACAAAGTAAATGAACAGAAATGTTTTTTCATCAACATTTACTGACCTGTCTTGTTTGATTCACATATGACATGATGTTTCCACAGTCCTGTAGTCCCATAAGGATATCAGTGAGGTTCAGGCGGTTCTCTACCCTGGTGAACGAGGCAAGAGTTCATGTCAGAAATTGACATCTGAGGCAACTTCTTTATAAATCACAGCTGAGTTGGCACTGATAGACGAAAAGGAGAATCAGATGTTTCTCATTAGCTAAATATGATTTGTATGTATGTGTTTTTCTTTTGCCTTCAGCTCTGAGCTCTGATAGGCTGGGTAGCAGCTGGTTCTGGTGTCCCAGATCGTGAATTTGATGGTGCGTTTCATTCCATGTTGAGTTACCTGTTTTCTAAAGAGTTCTGGAGACTCTGATGAGAAATCCGTCCAGGAAGTCCTTTCAGACGATGCAGAGCAGCAATAGCAGGGCTCAGGTTCTCCCATTCCTGTTCTTTAACATCTTCAACATGAAAACATATCAGAACCATCAACTGGACCTGGGTGTGTTCAAACTGGACTGAACTACAATGACAAACAACAGATTTGGTGAAAAGTTTTCAAATAAATTCTCTTTTATAGAGTGGGGCTAAAATCGCACCTTGATAAAATTTCACCTTTTCTGCTCTAGATACCGAATTTCTTTTAATATCAGTGTTGATTTGTTTCTTTAACTTTCTGCCTAAAAAGTGGATCAGAGAGCTGCAGCTGATCCAGAACGCTGCTGCCCGCGTCCTCACTAAGACTAAGAAAGGAGAGCACATCACCCCAGTTCTAAAGTCCTTACACTGGCTCCCTGTATCTCAGAGAATAGATTTTAAAATCCTTCTGTTAGTCTATAAATCCCTGAATTAGCACCTAAATCCATCACAGACTTGTTATCAGTGCATCAACCATCCAGACCACTCAGGTCTTCTGGCTCCAGCCTGCTCTGCAGAACCAGAACCAGAACCAAACAAGGAGAAGCAGCATTTAGTTCCTATGCTCCACTGATCTGGAACAAACTTCCAGAAAACTGTAAAGGTGCTGAAAGCCTTAGTTCCTTTAAATCAAGATTAAAACCACATTTGTTTAAAATTGCCTTGAACTGTTCTAGTTAACTGAATCACCACTTTTTTGTGCTATTTTCTATCTACATTTTATTCCTACTTGCTTTTATTCTGTTTTATTTTGCTATATTTTAATCATGTAAAGCACTTTGCATTGTCTTTGTACTGAATTGTGCTAGATAAATAAATTTGCCTTGCCTTGCCTTAGAGCTTTAAATTTGATAAATGTGTGGCGTAATCAGCAGCTTCAGTTGTTTCTGTCGTTGGATGGGTTAGGAAGGGTTTTACTCTTAAGTGAGAGTTGAAACATCCTCCATGTATTGTCTTATGTTTACTATTTCTTTTCACTAAGATTTTTCCTCTTCTCAGTTCTGCTAAGTAGAAGTTTGTGCACCACAGCTGCTGAAATCCATTATTTATCCCGACAACATGTCTGTTTTAATGAATGGATGGTTAAAGACCCTTCATGGGTTGGGCCAGCTATATGGGTATTTTATTTAAAGCAACGATATGCAACGTTTGGCCACTAGCTAGGGAGCCTAGACCCCAAAGGTCCAGGTTAAGCCTCTGCTGGTCACTAGCATGTGGTGGCTCACTTTTGTTTAAAGGGTGCTCTACATAGCTCTATCAAGTTACAGAGCTGGGTTTTTGAGAAGGGCAGCCCGCACGGACCGTCAATACACCCTGAGTACTGTATATTGACAGAAAATCGAACAAAATATCTCAAATTAGGTTTCCGTGTGGGTCAAAAGTTACATATTGGGGCTTTAAGACAGTGTTGATTTAGAAAATGTTGGAAAATGTCGTACCGAACTCTCCACTGAGGCAGAGGAGGATGAAGAGGGTCAGGAGCTGCAGAGTCCGTCTTCTGGGTTGTTTTGCCATCTTCACTGGAAAACAACAGAATTCAAATAAATAATAAACAGTCAGAAAGGATGGCTGCTTCTGCTCTGTTAGGAAGATCATGAGAAGACGAGCTAGTAAAGAATTACAATAGTCCAGCCTTGAAGTAACAAATGCATGGACCAGGTTAGCAGCATCACCCCTGGACAGAATGTTTCTAATTTTGTTGATATTCCAGAGGTGAAAAAAGGAAACTCTGGAAACCTGTTTAATATGGGATTTAAATGACATGTCTTGGTCAAAAATAACACCAAGATTTTTTACTTTATTACCAGAGGCCAAGTTAATGCCATCCAGATTAAGTGATTAAGAACTTTATTTTTTGAAGACTCTGGACCAAAGATTACAACTTCTGTCTTGTCAGAATTTAAATGCAGGAAATTTAAGGTCATCCATCAGTCATACTTGATTAGCAGCTACTTTCTCAAGAATATTAGACAAGAACGGAAGATTAGATTTAGGATTTAGGTTAAATGCAAAGGACACATTTGGTTGGAATGAACAACTGCAATGACAAAAAAAGATTTATTTCTCTTCCTCATTACTGCACATCCTATTTTATACACTCTTTTTTTAGTTCAGTTCGGTCATTTTCAGATTGTAATTCTATGAAGATTGTGGCAATATTGCAACATCTAAAATATTTTATTATTTTAATATTTAAAACAGCGGTTCACAAACGCTTTTAGCCGCGCAACCTCTTCAGTGTCCCAACCGGTTTGACTTCCGTCTTTTTCCCATTAATAATTTGCTGTACAGATCCTGCATCATCACCTTCTAAACCTAGTTTACCTTCACTATAACAAATTTACTTTGAAACTGATATTGTACTAATCATTCAGACTAAATTTGAGGTGGCTACATACCTCACAGAAATTACCATTCCTGGCTTTGCAGTCTGAAAATGTTTCCAGATGTAGGACTTCAAATATTGTGAACATGCAATGGCTCATTAAAGCCTGGAACAGTCCGAAACAGAGCAATTCCCCTTATATAAACAGAGCGAAAAACTTGATTATAAACAGCAACTCCTTCCAGTTCTTCTCAGTTGTTAACCCGTTAATCTATGAGCGGTTGTCAAATATTCAAGAATAAATACTTTTACTCCAGCTGTCTCAAAACTCACATTCTAATCTCTTATGGTTGTTATGGTTTACATAGTTCTGGGTTTGGGTATGTGTTGGGTTTGTCACGTTATGCCTGCTTTCCTTTGTTGCTCACTCCGCTGCCTGTTCCCTCTAGCTCCTTCTCCTCACCTCTGTCCTATTAACTGATCTAACTCCAAATGTGACACTAGTATCCATTATGCAGCTTTATTAAATGCTTAATTCATAATTTGTTACTTTATTCCTAAGCGGTCCTCTTATTACGTGTTAAATTTATTCTCTAAGAGTGTCTTAGCTTTTTACTTTAGTATTTTGCTTTGGAATTTTTAACGCTTCCAAGTATCATCTACTTGTATTTCATAGTCATCCCAAGCAATCTGCATGGTTATTGCTAAAAGATAATTTATTTAGGTGAACGTTTTAAACTAATGAGGATTCCAGACTATAAATGGTTAAGATCAAGAGTTCAGGCATTACCCCATCTGAAATTTTCTTCCTGTAATTTTATCCTGCAATTTACTTTATCCTGTAAATCTACTGCAATTCACTGTAATTTTCAAGCTGTATGCAAACGAAATTTCGTTCTGTACGCACTCTGTGCATACAGAATGACAAATAAAGTTGTCTAAATCTAATCTCTAGGAACTATTTATTTATCTACCTTTTGAATAGGAATTATGGCAAAGATAATAGGAACGTCAAGCCGACACTACAGGTCTCCTCCAAGTTTAAGGTAATTCAAGCTAATTTTTCGATTCTCTTTTAAATTATGTTACTTTTTTGTTTTAAGTGTCTGCCATCTGAAAAGGGTGGCCAGAACTGGACAGATTCTCAGCTTCTGAAAAGCAGGACTGAAAGCAGAACAGTTAGTGGTTTTAATCAGGTTGGGTTTTTAATGCAAAGCATGCAATCAAAACCTGGTCCTGTCATTACTCTGTTTAATCTGATCATTTACTCTTTTTTAAGATTATGCATTGGATAATTTTACATTTTTTAGGAGTACTGTCAGTACTCCTAAAAAGAAAACATGTCAGAGTCAAACTGTGGATATAAATTATTTAACTTATGAAAAGGAATCAACATCAATAACCCTTTGTCATTATCAGGAGTGTTTTTGGTAAAAGAAGAAAAAAAGAAAGAAAAAGTTGTAAGATGTTTGTGTATGATGTGAGAATAATGTTCTAAACATCTATGAGCATCAGACTTATGGTATATTTAAGGTAATATATACTTGAGTTCGTGGTGTTGAATATGCAAGTGTGAGTATTATTGAAATTAACTGTTACGCAAAGATTTGGAAAGTAGTTAAGTTGTTTGTTATATATCCGTCCCTTCAGGCTTTTGCTGTGTGGATCTGGCAATCTGATACCATCAACCATCAACTTACTCTAAAAACGATCTTGTGATACGTTATCTAAAGTAAAAAATCTTGGTGTTATTTTTGACCAAGACATGTCATTTAAATCCCATATTAAACAGGTTTCCAGAGTTTCCTTTTTTCACCTCCGGAATATCGCCAAAATTAGAAACATTCTGTCCAGGAGTGATGCTGAAAAACTAGTCCATGCATTTGTTACTTCAAGGCTGGACTATTGTAATTCTTTACTATCAGGAAGTCCACAAAATGCAGTTCAAAGTCTTCAGCTGATCCAAAATGCTGCAGCAAGAGTTCTGATGAAAATCAACAAGAGGGATCATATTTCTCCAATTTTAGCTTCCCTTCATTGGCTTCCTGTTAAATCAAGAATAGAATTTAAAATTCTTCTTCTAACGTATAAAGCCCTTAATAATCAAGCTCCATCATATATCAGAGCTCTGATTACCCCGTATGTTCCTAACAGAGCACTTCGCTCTCAGACCGCAGGTCTGCTGGTGGTTCCTAGAGTCTCTAAAAGTAGAATGGGAGGCAGATCCTTTAGCTATCAGGCTCCTCTCCTGTGGAACCAACTCCCAGTTTTGGTCCGTGAGGCAGACACCCTGTCTACTTTTAAGACTAGGCTTAAAACTTTTATTTTTGACAAAAATTATAACTAGTGGCTCATGTTACTCTCAGCTACCTTTATAGTTTTACTGCTATAGGCTTAGGCTACTGGAGTATATCAGGATCTAATTTTCTCACTCTATTGAGTTCTACTGTTCTTCAATTATGCATTATGTGTTGTCATTTCTGCTTTAACTTTCTGTTCTCTCTCTTTTCTCTTCATAGTAGGTACACCTGGTCTGGCGTTCTGTTAACTGTGACATCATCCAGAGAAGACGGCTCACCCGCTACTACCATCTAATGTAGAACAGATTACTAGATCAATGTGTGCTTCTGTGCTTTTTTGTCTCTCTTGTTGTGTCTCTGTTCTGTCTTCTGTAACCCCAGTCGGTCGAGGCAGATGACCGTTCATACTGAGCCCGGTTCTGCCGGAGGTTTTTCCTTCCTGTTAATGGGTGGTTTTTCTTCCCACTGTCGCTTCATGCTTGCTCAGTATGAGGGATTGCAGCAAAACCATGTACAATGCAGATGACTCTTCCTGTGGCTCTACGGTTCCCCAGGAGTGAATGCTGCTTGTCGGGACTTTGATGCAATCAACTGGTTTCCTTATATAGGACATTTTTGACCAATCTGTATAATCTGACCCAATCTGTATAATATGATTGAACTTGACTTTGTAAAGTGCCTTGAGATGACATGTTTCATGATTTGGCGCTATATAAATAAAATTGAATTGAATTGAATTGAAAGAAGAAAAATACCCGGAGAACTCGTCATTTCGTCAAATGGCGTGCCAACCAATATGGCCGCCACGCAAGGGGTTCAGGGTAACGGAGTCACGTGGTTGCAAGGGGTCTATACTGTGCGTCTCCACCCCTAAATCACTGACTGGCAGCAGGCCAGGAGCTGCAGAGCTCTGAGAGCAGAGAGGAGGGGGGGCTGAAACTCCCGGCTGCAGCATGGGCGATCCTACGAAAAATAGGGCCCACCACATTTAACATTTATCTGATCACTTTGAGTCAAGTAGAGCATAGAATTTAAAGAATATGGGAAATATGAATAATTAACAACAAATTAAAACAGAAAAAATAAGAAGGAGATTTGTGATCACAAAGTAATTGATTAAGTAGATGAGAAACTTTTATTAGGAGTTTTATTTTGATTAGTCATCCTTGGGTCTAGTTTAACCCAAATTTACGAATTAACTTCATGAAATTGATTCATTTTTATACAGGGGAAGTAATAAACCCAAAAATTATTTGTTAATAGATAACATAGGATACGACTGAAAAAAAAAAAGGATAGGATACGACTAACATAGGATAACTTACAGAATCAACTCATTAGTTTTTAAAAGGTGGATCCGTTGAAAGGGTTGCTCATGTTAACAGTGGAGAACCAGAACTCATCTTCCACAGCAGGAATCCTGCATGGATTACAGAGCACTGGCAGAACGCCTGCTCATGCATAAAGGAACAAAGGACGCTCAGGCCAGAGGAAACATGGCTGAGCAAAAGGAAGTGGTCTCCACACCCGTTGATAATGCCATGAAAGAGAGCTGCAGCACACGGACATTGTGAAACCCAGGCAACTGAAGCTCCACCAGAAGGATTGGTAAAATCCATTTAATTCAGTTAAGTCTGAAAATGTAAAGTGAAACAAATATTGAGAACGGCAACAAGTTACTAAAATGTAATAAAATTACATAAGTGGGTAAAATTAAATTGTCCAGTCACATCTCCTGGCTCCCTTCGCTCTGGATCCAGCTCCAGACGCTCCCTCGAGCTCAAGTTCACCCCGAGGCTCCCTTAAAGTTACCAAATCAGGCTAAGGACCCCACCGGATCTCCCGGATCCCTTCAGTCGGCAGCCTGGCCGCTCAGTCTCCATCAGTCACATCCTTGGTCTCGCGCTGTAGCCGGAGTCTAACCTCTCCCCTTTTTCTGCCCATAGTAAATCCGTGCGCTCACACTTCCGCACCCAGTGAGGAGGTTCGGTCAACTTTCTGTCGGCTTTGTTAGCCTTCCTCTCACTCTCCTCTAAATAAACTGCGCAAAACCTGCACTTGATCTCCTGTTTGTTCTCTGCATGTGGGCGAAAGCCATTAAAACCATGACACAGTTCATCAGTTGATTTAGTCAAACTTTTCATTTTTCTTTCTAAGTTAAACCAGAAGAGTTTTGAATAATAAAGACGATGGGTTCTCCCATGACAAAGTAATTAATTATCTCATGCACTGTTATTAGGAAATAGACATTTTTAAGAAGAGGGTAGCAGGTTATAACGATTACAGAACAAATTAAGTATTCAATACTAGTGTGTCACAATTATGACTGAATTAGACAAGTAAATGGGAAACCTTTACGATTTTTATGAAATTGGAAACAGATTTAGTCTGCAAGCATGGCTACACTATGTAAACACTAAGATAGTACTGAGTCATAAATTAATAGAAAATTGTTTTAAGAAATTTTGGGGAAGTGTTTGCACTCTAAACTAAGTTATTTTATTTATATCCTTTAAACTCCAGACAAAAAAGACATCTTATGTTTGTTAACCTCTCTTTGCCATTATAGTCATATTCTTGAATTGAATTGGAAATATTTACGCTAGTAGGAGCGGATCACAAGTCTCTGTTCAGTTTGGTCATTATTTTATTACTGAAATTGAAACCTTGGGTGAGAATAATTTGATCTGGGGCAGCAACCGAACATTTTTAAAATCATCAAATACAAAATATGTTGTAAAAAGACACATGGTGGATTTGGAAATGTTTCATTTGAAAATTAGGATTCTCACCGGGTAAACAGACTCAGCCACATTAAAGGCAATTTGCCAACTTCAACTTCATTTCGGACTTTTGTGAATACTGAGAAATCAGGCAATGTGGACTGCTAAAAACATTATGACCCATGGTCATTATAATAATTTCATGTAGACAAAATACCAAAACATACACAACTTTTAGACAACACTTAGACAAATATACACAAACGTATGTATGTTATGTGGTGGGTTGCATTATAGTAGATCTTTATCAGATAATGCTGTATCAAACTTTAAAGAGTCTGTCCTTTTAATATCGTCAGTATTGCAGAAATACCCTGCAGATAGCAGCAATGTTGTTTCTTCCCATTCACAAATAGATGTCTTTGTTAACGGTGTGACTTCCTCATTGCGTTCTGCATTAGACAATGTAGCTCCCTTGAAAAAGAAGGTTGATTCCATTAAAAATAAAATAATTGACATCCTCCCAAACATGGTTACCTCGTCTTCAGTAAGTGAGGCAGTGCTGGAGGAATCTTTAGAACCTGCGCAGTGTTTGAACTGTTTAGAAGCAGTAGAGCTTTCTGAGCTATTTAAAATTTTAGCTTCATCTAAACCTTGTACCTGCATGTTAGACCCAATCCAAACCAAGTTGTTTAAGGACATATTCCCTTTGATCAGTGGCACTATTTTAGACATGATTAATCTATCCTTGGTAAATGGATATGTACCGCAGGCTTTTAAAGTAGCTGTTATTAAACCTTTACTTAAGAAACCATCTCTTGATCAAGATGAGTTAGTAAATTACAGACCTATATCTAATCTTCTTTTCTTATCTAAAATTCTTGAGAAAATAGTTGCTAATCAACTTTGTGAATATTTACAAAGTAATGACCTACTTGAGGAGTTTCAGTCAGGCTTCAGAGCTCATCATAGCACTGAAACAGCTCTGGTGAAAGTCACTAATGATATTCTCATGGCCTCAGATAATGGACTTGTGTCTGTACTTGTCCTGTTAGATCTCAGTGCTGCATTTGATACAGTTGATCACAATATTCTCCTACAAAGACTTGAGCATACTGTAGGGATTAAGGGGAAAGCATTAGGCTGGTTTAAATCTTATCTGATGGACAGATTCCAGTTTGTTCATGTTAATAATAAATCTTCAAACTCTAGGGTCACTTGTGGAGTACCACAGGGTTCAGTCCTTGGACCAATTCTCTTTACTATATATATGCTTCCGATCGGCAAAATTATCAGACAGCATGGGATTAACTTCCACTGTTATGCTGATGACACTCAGCTATATTTATCCATAAATCCTGATGAATCCAATCAATTACCTCGACTGCAGCCATATCTTGATGACATCAAAAGCTGGATGACTTTAAATTTCGTGCACTTAAATTCTGACAAAACAGAAGTTGTCTGTTTTGTCAGAGTCCTCAAAAAATAAACTTCTTAATCAATCACTTAATCTGCATGGCATTAACTTGGCCTCTGGTAATAAAGTAAAAAATCTTGGTGTTATTTTTGACCAAGACATGTCATTTAAATCCCATATTAAACAGGTTTCCAGAATTTTCTTTTTTCACCTCAGGAATATCGCCAAAATTAGAAACATTCTGTCCAGGAGTGATGCTGAAAAACTGGTCCATGCATTTGTTACTTCAAGGCTGGACTATTGTAATTCTTTACTAACAGGAAGTCCACAAAATGCAGTTCAAAGCGTTCAGCTGATCCAAAATGCTGCAGCAAGAGTTGTGATGAAAATCAGCAAGAGGGATCATATTTCTCCAATTTGGCTTCCCTTCATTGGCTTCCTGTTAAATCAAGAATAGAATTTAAAATTCTTCTTCTAACGTATAAAGCCCTTAATAATCAAGCTCCATCATATATCAGAGCTCTGATTACCCCATATGTTCCTAACAGAGCACTTCGCTCTCAGACTGCAGGTATGCTGGTGGTTCCTAGAGTCTCTAAAAGTAGAATGGGAGGCAGATCCTTGAGCAGCAATGCCTCACTTGTCTTGCTTAGAAAAAAAAGCATATACTCATTCCAAAGCAGAACCTGCGTGTGCTAAAAGGAAAAGGAAAGATAGGTATATTTAACTTACTTTCTTGTTTCTGTTACTCAATGCGCCCTGTTTTGCCACTGGTGGTGGATACTGTGGAAAGCCTTTTTCCCTCTCCCCTCTTCCCCCATATTCTCCTGCCGATAACGGCAATAATGTGGGAGAAGATTAAACCTTAAAAAAGAGACAAAGAATGGACGAGGTAGAGCAGCTTCTTCTTTTAGAGAACACCAGGAGGGTTGTTTATTCCAGACTTCAGTCGTCTTCATTTCACAGAATCACAACAATTCGGGGTAACTTTCATGCTTTATAGGAATGCAGTATGACGTAAATGGTAACATGATATCTTACTGTGCATATGGACCACTCCAGAGCATGAGAACTTCAACAATGCAGACGACTCTCCCTGTAGCTCTACGCTTCACCAGGAGTGAATGCTGCTTGTTGGGACTTTGATGCAATCAACTGGTTCCCTTATGACATTTATGATCAATCTGTATAATATGATTGAATTTGACTTTGTAAAGTGCCTTGAAATGACATGTTTCATGAATTGGCTTTATATAAATAAAATTGAATTGAATTGAATTGAATTGAAAAACAGGAACAGAGTGGGAGCCAAGAGTAGTTCAACGAAAGTTCATTTGCTTAACCTCTGTTGTGAAACACTAAAACATTTCAGAACTAATCATTCTTTGGACAGTATTCTCAGTTATGAATACAAAGAGGATTCAAATTGGCAATAGTAAAAGATCAGGCAATTTCCTTCAGTACCATACTGATCATTTCCTCCATAATTCACGGACTAAACTCTGATGATCTACCTGTCTCACTTTGTTTATTTCATGTAGCAGCTTCTAAATCTGAGTCTGACTCACAATTTACGCTGCAAAATACAAACATGAAGACGATTACTTTGATTTGTGTCCAATGACGAGCGAGAGAGAGAGAGAACACTTTGGTAGAGCGGCATAGAGTAACAATGACAGATTGATCCATAAAGATGTTATTAATCAGAGAAAGGAAAACTTTCACAGCGGTTACATCCAGCAGGTAGACACGCCCACTGCGACACACCTCAGCTCCCTGCAGCCGCACCTCTGGTTTCCCTGTTCCTGTCTGAATATGCGCTAAAACTGCATCTTTAAAATAAACTGCACCTGTCTGAGTCACAATGAAAAGTATTGCAGCTCTGTGCATGAGCATAGTCAAGAAACCCCGTCTACCACTAATCCCCCCCCCCCCCCAGCAGCAGCGGGGTGTGAGCTTGTCACACGAATCGGTGCTCGTCACCGGTTTAGGTTGACAGCTGAAAGTATAAGGATGACGGCACGCAGAGAGTGGACGGCATTTTTGTCTGCTGCCAGTCGATAAATTAAGTTTGCCTTTTTTTTTTTTATTTCTACAAGGTCTCAAATAGAGATTGAGTATTTTACTTAATCTTCAACCCAACGACTTTTTTTCAGAGCTAAAAATGTTTTGTTGAATGCAGAAATGTTATTTCTAGGGCTGGGCAACGATTAAAATATTTAATCGCGATTAATCGCCCTGATTAATCGCGATTAATCGCATTGTATTTACAAACTCCAAGAATGAATTCAAAAGTAGTGTAAAGAGCACTTTATTTTAATGTTCTGCTGCCATATGAACAAAAGTGTTGTAACATTTGTAGCACTTATCAGTAACACATATTTAGTGTAAAGCTCAACTTAAACATGTAAAACAAAAAATAGCAATAATAATAAATTAAAGCTTATTGCCACTGACAGGGAATTCTCTTTATGGGGAAAAAAAATCTACCAAAAACAGGCAATTTCTGAGGTAACAGCAGGGAGCAGCATTACCATTTTATGTTCAATACCAAAGTTTAACTTGGCAGTGGTTACAACTAACTTGTTTCTGTCATATTCCATGCTGGAAGAACTTTAAACTGAAATGCTTGCTAACTCGATATGCTTGCGTTTATTTGACGTTGACAAGCGGTTTTTTGTTGTTGCTTTCTCGCGTGCATATAGTGAATGGCAGGGAAAAACAGGCAAAAACACATGGATACTTTGAAACGAGAAGCGACTTCACCGACGGCGTCGATGCAGACCCCCCCGCTCCGCTCCGCACAAAACTTGTTCCGTTCGCCAACTCACCGCCTCGCCTAAGCGGTCGGCTTTGTTTTTTTCAGGCCAGCACCTTTCTTACTCTGAATCCGAGGCTTGGCTGACAGCGAGGTTATTGGCGCATTATCGCCACCTACTGTTCTGATTCAAACCCCTACACCGCAGCAACAGACCTTCACAAAATAAAAGCATGTGAGCAACATGCGTTAACGCGCGTTAAAGAAAATATTGCCGTTAATAGTCTAATGAGTTAACGCGAAATTAACGCGTTAACTTGCCCAGCCTTAGTTATTTCATTTGCTCTGCAGTCCATTGATTTCAAAAGTGTAACACAGTATAGTTTGTTTATACATAGCACAAAGGCAAAAAACTGTTATATGCAGTGTTATTTAATTTAAAAGGGTTTTGTGGCTCCCAGTGTTTTCTTTACTGTGTGAAATGGGTCCAAATGGCTCTTTGAGTGGTAAAGGCTGCCGACCCCTGATGTATAACATCCATAAGTTTGTGTATCTTTGTCTACGTGTGGTTTTAGGTATTCCGTATAAATGTCTAATCTGTATGTCTTAAATGTGGTTTATTCCACCTCAGGAATATTGCCAATATTAGAAACATTCTGTCCAGGGGTGATGCTGAAAAACTAGTCCATACATTTGTTACTTCAAGGCTGGACTATTGTAATTCTTTACAATCAGGAAGTCCACAAAATGCAGTTCAAAGTCTTCAGCTAATCCAAAATGCTGCAGCAAGAGTTCTGATAAAAATCAACAAGAGGGATCATATTTCTCCAATTTTAGCTTCCCTTCATTGGCTTCCTGTTAAATCAAGAATAGAATTTAAGATTCTTCTTCTAACGTATAAAGCCCTTAATAATCGAGCTCCATCATATATCAGAGCTCTGATTACCCGTATGTTCCTAACAGAGCACTTCGCTCTCAGGCTGCAGGTCTGCTGGTGGTTCCTAGAGTCTCTAAAAGTAGAATGGGAGGCAGATCCTTTAGCTATCAGGCTCCTCTCCTGTGGAACCAACTCCCAGTTTTGGTCTGTGAGGCAGACACCCCGTCTACTTTTAGGACTAATCTTAAAACTTTCCTTTTTGACAAAGCTTATAACTAGAGTGGCTTATGTTACCCTGAGCTATCTCTATAGTTATGCTGCTATAGGCTTAGGCTGCTGGAGGACATCAGGGTCTATTTCTCTCACTCTGCTGAGTTCTCCTACTGCTCTCCAATCTGCATTGTTTGCTGTCATTTCAGCTTTTAATTTTTTTGTTCTCTCTCTTTTTCTCTTCATAGAAGGTACACCTGGTCTGGTGTTCTGTTAGCTGTGACATCATCAGGGGAGGCAGATCATCCGCTCTTACCAACTAACATAGAAAGTACTCCTGGGTCAATGTGAGCTTCTGTGCTTTCTGTGTCTCTGCTCTGTCTTCTCTAAGCCCCAGTGGGTCGAGGCAGATGAGCGTTCACACTGAGCCTGGTTCTGGTTCTGCTGGAGGTTCTCCTCCCTGTTAAAGGGAAGTTTTCCTCTCCACTGTCGCTTCATGCTTGCTCAGTATGAGGGATTGCTGCAAAGCCATCAACAATGCTGACGACTGTCCACTGTGGCTCTACGCTCTTTCAGGAGGAGTGAATGCTGCTTGGAGAGACTTGATGCAACCTGCTGGGTTTCCTTTAGATACGTTGTTGTTTTTTTTGACCAATCTGTATAATCTGATTGAATTTGAATTTGGAAAGTGCCTTGAGATGACATGTTTCCTGCATTGGCGCTATATAAATAAAATTTAAATAGAAAGTGAAAAATTAAAAGAAGAAGCTGCTGTGTTTCGTCTCGTCTTTGTCTCTTTTTTCAGGTTCCATCCTGTCCCACAAAAAACAACTGGATGGTAAGGTTACACATCATAATAAATGTTCCAAAAAAGAAGAAAAACCCAACAAAAATACTTCAAGAAGCACAACTGCCGCACTACAGACACAGTGAGTATAACCAGCTGAAATATCCCTCCGTCTCATAATTCAGTGCAGCACATCCTCCTCTAGACTGACATAGGAGCAGAGGGAGTAAAGGCAGGAAGAGCAACTCTGCACGTATTTTCTGCAGTTTACGGTTGTAATAACATGATAACTGCTGAAAGTAGATTTGGTGGTGCAGATCACCCTTTTGAGCAGAAATTGGTTCTGAAGGTGATTTTTTTACACGCTGATAACAATGCAGTAACCCAACCCATAAACTATACTTTAATGCTTATTAATTTGTTGTCTTTTTTGTCTCTAAAATGTAAAATTAGTATTACTTTATATGTAAATGCTTAATACCATGTCTATATTTGTTTATAAGAGGCAAAAAAATATTTCAGAATTAAATTTTTATTTATTTACGCATTGTGTAATCATCTGGGCGTTCTGCAATTTAGCCATTATTGGCCAGAGTTTAACATTTTATGGCTTCAGGATGTTTTCATTACAATTCTGAAAAGTGCTTGAAAATAAAATAAAAAAATGAAAATGTTTTTTGTACAAGCATGTTTTTTACTAGTGTCATTTATGGCAAAATTGCATATTAAAAAGCTCAAATAGGCTTTTACACTTTCAGAAATAAAACGATAAAATATGCGATTAATCTCGAGTTAACTATTGAAATTATGTGATTAATCGTGATTTAATTTTTTTTATTGTATTTTTTTATAAATTTATTTATAGTTTTCAGAGTTAAACAACCAAGACAATAAATTATTGAACATGAAAGAGTTGTTACTCCTTTATTTTATGTTTGTGCAGAGTTTGCTGTTAAAAGATCGCTAGTGCTTGAATTCATTCCTTTCAACCATTGTCCTGATATCAGCTTAAGAGCTGATCATCACCAGACAATACTTAACAGACAGTTAGTTACACACAGAGAGTTAGTTAGACAGACAGATATTTATGAAACATTAAATAACTTTAAACAGTGTATAATTGCACAACACAACATTTGTGCTATGACTGGCATTTCCTCTATTAAACGGTTGCAGTGACAAAGAAAGCTGCAAGCTTCTCCATTTCCTTCACTCCTTGGAAAAGAAAGAAGGAACTCCAGTGCAGCTGTTGCGTTATCTTTTCTGGTACAGAAAAAAAAGTACAGAAATGTACAGAAAGCTTATTTAAATAAGTAAAGCAAATGAATGAATAAAAATTGTTGTTAATGCATTTAAATAGAAACGAAATTGTGAGATTTTGAATTTTTTTCTTCCTGGGCCTCAGAGTATGAACTCCAAATGTCCCCCACTCAAAACACAACTGGCCCTGTTAGGGTCAGGGTCCAGTTCTCCCAACTTTTAAATTTTGCATATAAGTTGGGAGAACTGGTTTCCTTATTGCTGTACTCATCACTGCATTTTTCCTCTTGACTCGTCACATGCTGTCAGATATAACGCCACCATCAAATGGTGGCGGTCCCATCTTTTGCAGCGCTGCACTCTACTGATCTCTGCTTAATTATTAGAAGCTAGCTCGTTAAAGTCCCTGTTCTCTATACCTCCGCGGATGCATCTGACATGGGCTGTAAGACCACTTGCATCGATTCACCGTTCAACAGTAAATCATTTCTAAAGTATTTACCTTTATCGACACGACTGTTGCAAATTTAATTAACGCTAGAAGAGTAATCGGTAATAGCAAATATTACAATTGGTAGTCATTTTGACGTTTAATATTATTCTCCATACAGAGGAAATCTGAAAGAAATCTGAACTATAAATTAAATAAACTGGTGTTTGGAGGACTGACCTTCGAGCTTCAGGTGCTAAATGAGCATCTTCAATCAGCAAATGGAGAGAGTTCCCACGGCAGAGAGCAAAACAGAGTTGACTTCTGCTTCCTCTGTATGTGTTGCAGCAGCTCATACAGTACAGTCCTGGAGAAAGCAAAGGCTATAGGTTACTATATGCCTAGTTCCCTATTTTGTTCGCTGCTGTTTCCCGAATTATGCTGCTGTTGTTGCTCAACTGGTTCAATGTTTGTTGAAACCTTAGTGACGTTACCCTATTTTGAAGGGGGAGTGGTGGCCCAGGGATTAGAGTAGTGATCTGAGACCCAGTTTGATCCCTGCAGACTGCAACCATATATATATATATATATATATATGTGTGTGTGTGTGTGTATGTCAGGGTGCAGTTTTGTCTGCTGTACCCTGAACATTTTCTGGCACCTTCCTCCTCCCATACACCCAGTTTCCACTCTACAGCTGATCATCTCCACCTGCCGTCACTAATCAACCTGGACTCATTCCACCTGTCACCTGATACTGTTTAAGTGACTGAGTAACTGCAGATATGCCACATTGGACCTGTCAGCTGGTGGACGTGGCAGTTAGCTACAGAGTGTCGTGTGGAGAGTGGAAGCGTTTACGCGTTATTTTGGCGAGTATTAAGGTGGTTTTTGGCATAATCTGGGCTGTGAGTGGATCTAGATGGCTAGTTGTAGTGGAGGGTGTTCAGAAGATGAAAATATGGATACAGGATGGTCTATGATAGAAAATAGAAGAGGGGGAGGGGGAAAGGATAAAGGTAAAAAGGGAATAAATGCCGGTAAAAGGTCTCTTGAAGATGAGGAAGAAAGAGTTGAAATAAAAAAGAAAATAATGATGGAAGACTTTAAAGTTATTTTAAAGTTTAAGGCTGGACAAGATATGATTGGGATAAGTCCTATCAATCTATCAAATGGATTAAAGAAAGTTATTGGAGATGTAGAACTAGCTAAAGTTTTAAGAGATGGGAGCCTGCTTATTATTTGTAAGAATGCTGAGCAAAAGAATAAGGCTGTAAAACTACAAATGGTATGCAAAAAAGAAGTGTTAGAAAGAACGGTAGTGGGGGAAGAAAGAGGGGTGAAAGGGGTAATATCAGGGATCCCTGTTGGAGAAAATTTGGAAGAGCTTAAGAAAGTAATGAAAGGAGGAGAGATTATAGGCATCAAAAGATTGCAAGCTTTTAGGAATGGGGAGAAAATGGACAGTACATCTATTCTATTAGATTTCAAAGATAAAATTCTGCCTGATAAGGTGATGGTTGGTTACATGAGTTTTAATGTAAGAGCTTATATTCCACCGCCTCTCAGATGCTATAAGTGTCAAAGATATGGTCAAACTGCGAATGTTTGTAAAGGGAAACAGAGGTGTGGTAGATGTGGAGGTGAACACTCTTATGGTGAGTGTGGAAATAACCCAGTTAAATGTTGTAATTGTGGAGGAAATCATACTGCAGCATATGCAGGATGTATGGTTAGAAAAGAAGCAGCTGAAATTCAAAAAGTTAAAATTGATAGGAGAATTACATATGCTGAAGCAGTGAAAGAGGTGAAAAATATTGGAAA
This sequence comes from Fundulus heteroclitus, assembly GCF_011125445.2. Taxonomy (NCBI): domain Eukaryota; kingdom Metazoa; phylum Chordata; class Actinopteri; order Cyprinodontiformes; family Fundulidae; genus Fundulus; species Fundulus heteroclitus. The sequence goes on along the minus strand of NW_023396555.1, from coordinate 101,091 downwards.
TGATCCAAAAACAAATTATGGAAAAGAAGAAGCGATAAATAAAAATCAGTGTAATGTCACGTTAGAAAAACTAATTCCTTTTCTTGCATATATCATTAATTGCTCAGAACAAGCAAGAACTAAGACTGAAAAAATAAAAATTATAGTAAAGGCAGCTACAAAGTTTTTTAATATCAAAGATTTGTCATGGGAAAAAATTCATGATGAACTTAGACATGGGGAAGGATCATCTGAAAATGAGGCTTCTTTAATTGTTGCGTATTTCAAATTCTACAATGGAACGCTCGAAGTTTAATAGCTAATGTAATTAACGCTAGAAGAGTAATCGGTAATAGCAAATATTACAATTGGTAGTCATTTTGACGTTTAATATTATTCTCCATACAGAGGAAATCTGAAAGAAATCTGAACTATAAATTAAATAAACTGGTGTTTGGAGGACTGACCTTCGAGCTTCAGGTGCTAAATGAGCACCTTCAATCAGCAAATGGAGAGAGTTCCCACGGCAGAGAGCAAAACAGAGTTGACTTCTGCTTCCTCTGTATGTGTTGCAGCAGCTCATACAGTACAGTCCTGGAAAAAGCAAAGGCTATAGGTTACTACATGCCTATTTCCCTATTTCGTTCGCTGCTGTTTCCTGAATTATGCTGCTGTTGTTGCTCAACTGGTTCAATGTTTGTTGAAACCTTAGTGACGTTACCCTATTTTGAAGGGGGAGTGGTGGCCCAGGGATTAGAGTAGTGATCTGAGACCCAGTTTGATCCCTGCAGACTGCAACCATATATATTATATATATATATATATATATATATATATATATATATATATATATATATATATATATATATATATATATATATATATATATACCTGAACATTTTCCGGCACCTTCCTCCTCCCATACACCCAGTTTCCACTCTACAGCTGATCATCTCCACCTGCCGTCACTAATCAACCTGGACTCATTCCACCTGTCAGTCAATGTACTTAAGGACTCCTCAGCCAGCACTTTATTGCTGGTTCGTCGTCATTCTTTCCCGAAGGACTTTCGACTCTCTGCAGTCTTGCCTCGACTCCCCTCGCAGCCCTGTTTGGATCCTGCTCCAAGCCCTGCTTGGGTCCCATCACGAAGCTTTCCTGCCAGCCTTGGTTTCCTTTCCAAGGTTCCGCATGGATCCCGTCACGAAACTCATTCACAAGCCTTGGGTCCCGTCCCCTGGCTCACCTGCGGTCCTCCAGCTCCCTCCCGTCCGCCAGCTTTTACCATCTACATCCACCTGCTCCATTCCGGTAAAGACTCTCTCGCGCCCATCCTCCATAACCCATCAACCTTCAATAAAACTCTTGAAACGAAGCTCTGTGTGTGGTTGTGTTCGGGTTCATCAGAACAGATCCTGACTATATATATATATATATATATATATATATATATATATATATATATATATATATATATATACATGAACAAACTGGAATCTGTCTGACAGGATTTAAACCAGCCTAATGCTTTCCACTTAATCCCTACAGTATGCTCAAGTCTTTGTAGGAGAATATTGTAATCAACTGTATCAAATGCAGCACTGAGATCTAACAGGACAAGTACAGACACAAGTCCATTATCTGAGGCCATGAGAATATCATTAGTGACCTTCACCAGGGCTGTTTCAGTGCTATGATGAGTTCTGAAGCCTGACTGAAACTCCTCAAGTAGGTCATTACTTTGTATATGCTCACAAAGTTTATTAGCAACTACTTTCTCAAGAATTTTAGATAAGAAAATAAGATTAGATGTTGGGTTAAATGCAGCGGACACATTTGGTTGGAAGGAACAATTGCAATGACAAAGATTTATTTGTCTTCTTCATTATTGCACATCCTGAATCTGAAAATAACAAAGCCTTGGGGTATTGCAAAAAATAAACATTTATCATAAATGAATAAATTTAAATTATTAATAGTATAAATAATGACTATTCAGCCTGAACAAGTATGATTCATTTTAATAGAGAATGATAGAAGCAAGTCAAAAGTGATAACTTTGCAGATATTTCTATTTTCTCAACGACTTCATTTTCAAAAGTATACACGCCATTGGATGAAATTAACATGAAACTGCCACTAGGTGGCGCCCAAACGACTAACTGTTGTGGAGGTTGCACTAACTGTTCTGCAAAGTTGAATTCTGTCGTGAGTAATGAACCAAAGTGAGAAAAACTAAATCCATAGACATAATATAAGAGTAGACGCGTCGTTGGGCGGGTTCTGCCTATGCTGCGATGCGTCAGAGCGTCCGCCATCTTAAATGTGGCAAATCTGCAGTTACTCAGTCACTTAAACAGTATCAGAGGGACTTTAATCTCTGAATATACTTTGTATTCATAGTATTTTTGTTGTTGTAATATTACAAGTTTATTTTCGTATCCCTTTAGCTTCATTCTCCTGAATTTATTCTCCTAAAGAATAAAAATATTTAAAATAATCTAACCTGGCCCTATTACTCCAGGAGTAAAATAATTCTGCAAACTGTGTGTATTCTGGAAATGTTCCCCCTTAATTCTCATGATATGATGTTTTTATCATAACATTATCACTTTTGTGTTTGTTTGTTTATTTTTACTTTATTGACCTAGGACTTTTTTCTCTCATTTTATTAATTTTACCTCTTTAATACTCACCCAAAAAGTCTGTTCCTAAAGGTTCACAAGTGACACGGTTTTATGAAATAATGAAGACAACAATGTTTAGATTTAACAAATCGATCCTCATAACATATACACACACAAAAATAAAAGGTGACCCAGGTGACCCCTGGTCTGGATTCAGTGCTGCTGCAGAAATTAAAAAAATATTCTTAAATTTGCAGGAATCAGCTGATCACCTGAACTTCTGTTGTGTCAAAATAAAGCAGAGAACCTGCAGAACTTCACTTCGTCCGTCTTTGAGAATGAATGCAGAAAGGCAGAAATGTGTCGCTACTGGTAGATCAGAGATCAGAAAATACCAAAGGAAACATGTTAAAAAAGGGTTCAGCAATTAGATGATTGCTGTACTGCAAATAAAGATGTTTTCATTTATAATTCACAAAACTGATATTAGACACGCCATGTTTTAAAAAAAATCTAATGATAATTTTTTACGTAGTTATATGTTTTCAAAAAGGCCTGTCTCATTAGATATCAAAAATACGGTGACATGATAACTTGTGGCAACGACGTATGACACTAAGCAGTCAATAATGGTGCAGTCGCACCATGCAGGTAAATATACTTGTAGGAACTAATCTCTTGGTTCTGGGCTGAAATGTAATGTTTTGCGCATGTAGAAAAGTCTACAAACCACGTTTGCTGAAGATCCTTAAACCAGAGAGAATCTCCTGTGTTAAGATGCTGTAAATAGTGTGAAAATCAAGAAAAGATTGAGCAGGCTACGTGCAGATCGTGTGAAAATGAACTAAAAACACGAATGGACAACCTTATGCAGGTCTGCAGGGGCCACGTTGAAAGAGGGGACCCATTGTTCCTACTTGCTTCTATTCTGTTTTATTTTGCAATATTTTAATCATGTAAACCACTTTGTATTGTCTTTGTACTGAATTGTGTTATATAAATAAATTTGCCTTGCCATGTGTGGCCCGCATGGGGCCTCATCCACACCACCAGCGTGCATAAAGCCTGACTATGCGCCAAAAAACTCCCAAAGGTAATCAGAGCTGTGACTGGCACTGCACCGTCCCCTCGTGGTGAGGCGAGGTCAAGGCAGCTCCCAATTATTATGCCAATAGAATAAAAAAGACAACTGGTTAACATTTTCCTATTTATTTGTTTTAATGCCAGTCATAGAGCATTGCATTTAGCCTGGTTGATGTATTAGTTTATGTTCATTACCAGCTATTGTATTAATGCCTTGAAGAACTCCCTGAGTAAAAGTAACTTTTCCCACATCTACACAGAAATAATAAATTTTCATTAGGATGATGTGATTATAATATATTATGTATTTGTTTCTATTTTTAACACTTTATTGTGAGAGCTACTTGACATTCTCTATTAAATATTAAAACACTTTTGAGAAGAATGATGAAAACGCACTTAAAGGCGCACTTATAATCCTTAAATCTTCTCAAAAATAAATAGTGCACCTTATATCTGATTACCGTTGTGCTTACTGACTGATTTTATACAAGCAATAATGATCCAATAACACATACTCAAATTATTTCATTTAGTTTAATGCATTGGTTCCTGAGCCTTTAATAAAAAGAAATACAATCAACCATACAATTTCAGAGCTTTTATGTTATCTGCAGAATTCTAATATATGTAATGTTCAAATTATTCATTTATGAACAACATGGAAAATAGACGAGCTCACCACCGCCTGTGGTAACTTGACACCCGCTTCACTGTCTGCTGCACTTTTGACTGTCATTGGTGAGAATTCATGTACTAAACATGAAAACAGCGGCAAAAAGTGGACAGACAAGTACTTTTCATCGTTGGTCGACAACAATCCTTTATAAAAAAGAGGAAAAATATACATAATGTTAGGTTAGCTGATGATTTGTTAGCCTTCTACGAACCCCCCCCCCCCCCCTGCTGCATGCAGAGACACTGAATGCTGGTGCATGTAGATGCAGTGGTACCTCTACGTTATGACTGAACGTAGAACTAATCTAATATTTAATATGAGGGTACTCTTAACTGGAATTAATCAAACACAAGATACATTTTGCCCTTTAATATGTATTTAAATCTAATCTATTCCAGACAAGTTTTTACTTTGTAAAAATGTTTGACTTTTCAATGTCTAATCTTTCCATGCCAAATCTTTTTTTCAATGTTTAATTTTTCAATGTTTGCTTTTATAAAAGCCAAATCTCTTTTAATGTCGCTGCACACTGTCACTGCTTTAGCTCCATACATCTGCAAAGTCTGGCTCTTCCAGTCTGGCCTGTGGAAGCTGCTCATTGCTGCTGTTCACCACTGTTGTATAAAGTACTGAAATCTCGGAGTCAAGTAAAAGTATAGGTACCTCTCCAAAATATGACTTTGGTAAAAGTCCAAGTCACTGACTGAAATATTACTTGAGTAAAAGTCTTAAAGTATCTGAAATGTCTTGTACTTAAGTATGAAAATTACTGTAAAAATAGATGTAATGTAATAAAAAGTATAAGTAAAAAGTAAAACAAAGCAAATGCAGTTTGAATGACATTTTTTAGATTTTGGTAAACTTTTAAAGTCAAATAATATAAACAACCAAGTGCAGGAGAAACTTAGACCAAATTTAGACAGAAAATACAACCTTTTTGTAAGCTTTCAGTTTTCCTTCTTTAAGTAAGGTCAGTGCTATACACTTTAAAATTGTACACAACCAAGTGCAGGCAAAAATTAGACCAGGGGGTGTATACTAAGAACATGGTTAATTGATAAACCAGGTCCAGCTAACCTACAGGAAGTGGTAAACCTGCTAATAGATACACCTGCAGGTTATCATTTAGTTAAGAAAATTAGGACTCTACTATTAGATGCTTTACCTATAACACAAGGTTAATTCAACCTGCTTTACCACTGAACCAGCTTCTTATCCTGTTGGTGGTGATGAACAAGAAGCCCAGGCAAGTCCCGACTTTGTCGCAGTCAATCGGTAGGTGGGGTCAAAACACTTGCGTGCTTGAGTCTCTCTCTCTCTTTTTGTAACGAGTAACTAAACCAAACAATGAAAATGTATTGGAGTAAAAGTATGCAATTAAGTTCAGAAATATAGTGAAGTAAAAGTTATCACAAAATTTTATACTCGAGAAAAGTATAAAGTACTCCAAAATATACTGAAGTACAGTGGTGAAGTATTTTTACTTCATTACTATACAACACTGCTGTTCACACATGTTTGCAGACCTGTCAGTCAAGGCATTGATAAGGAATGGCGATTATTGCTAAAAACTAAGTGCTTTATAAATACTGACCCCCAAAAAGGAATAATATACACTGGCACCACCTGAGAGCATGGGATGACACAGTTTAGCTCAGTGGTGCAGAAATAAACCCACAATGCTTACCAACATTCTGGTGAGACATTCCAACATTAACTGATCTCTGTTATACCAGGTTGAAGAATATAAAAGCGGAAAAGGGAACCGGAGGATCAGAGAGAGAAGGGGGCGACAGAGAAAGTGCGGCAGCTGAAGAGAGAGAGAATGCAGAGAAAGGTACAGATCTAAAAAGAAATAGCTTGTGATCAGATCCCTCTGTCAGTACAGATCTTGTTTCTGTTGATTCAGTCAGGAAAATCATCAGGTGAGACTACGAGGAAAGAGTAACAGTTTTAAAAACGTGTTTGACTTTGTGAATAATGTTTTTGATATGGACTCTACAGTAATTTCAGAGAGTTCCTTCAGTATTACAATGCATATCTAATAATTAGCCTGACAATTAGACTCAGTCTTGATCAGTGATTTTTCAAAAGGCTGAGCTAGTCTGACGTCAATCAATGGTAATTACTTTTAAATGTAAAACAAAAGCGTTTTTAGGCTGTAGGTGAACAGTTTTAATGCCGTTTCCTAATTTTTATGTATAATGTTATTCAAATGACTGTTGGGTAAAATCATTCGATTTAAACTGTTATTGTCCTGGTGACGGTGAAGCTGATGAGACGTTAGCTCAGGGAGCGCCATGAACCAAAAATCTCCTGTTCTCCAGATGTGTATGGAGCCCTGCGCCGTCTGAAGCTCTGGAGGCGACTGCACACCGTTGTCCTGACCAAAGCCGCTGGCGGTCCATCTGCAGCGTCCCTTTCTGATTGGCTGTGACGGCGCGGCGTCCAGACCTGCTCTTCACGCCAACACGTCTCCAACTTCTCCTCATCTGTGGGTGACCCTACATCTAGTCTAAAGGATGTAAGCAATACAAATGTGGATGGAAAATGTATGCAAAGATATAATTAGAATCAAACAACTCAAGTACGTCTCCTCTGTATTGATTTAAGATTTTTATTTTTTTATTTTTTTATCTTTTCCTAAAACATAACTCCCACAATGAGCAAATAAATCAGGAAGTTTTGAGACTCTTACCAGAAGAGATCTCAGAGCCTGAACTCAGATGAAGGTCACACAGCAAAAACAGAACTAAAAATAAGTAAAAGTCTCTTGAAATTAGTGCATCTGTCCTTGATTTGAGCAGTTAAATAAGACAGTTAGATATACTTCCCTTGAAATAAGATGATGGAGATGAGTTCTTCCTATTTTAAGTGCATAAATCTTATTCCATTGGCAGATCATCTTATTTACCAGCTCAAATCAAGAATCAAGAAGGTTTTAATTATTTTTAGTTCCGTTTTTGCAGTGCAAAGTCTTCTCCCTCTGACTTGCCTCAGGATCATGTCCAAAGGCTGGGGAGTGCTGTAGAATTCCCCGTCTTCTCCTCCTGCCCTACAGCAGAAACAGAAACAGCTTTACGACACGCCGCTGCCCCACAGCAGGTGCAGCTTTCTTAAGCCAGTGACTGACTATGTTTATCCACCTCAGGTTCCTGGGCATCGTTCACCTACGCCCTTCCACCACACCCAGCAGGCCTGCTTTTACATTTTACATCTCTCTACATATTAATCCTTTTTAAATGTCTTTGACTTTTTTGGTTTCCCCTCCAAGGATTTTCTGTGTTTGTCAGCAATAAAAGTCTAAATTAAGTAGATGAAGGTAAACTTTATCTAGGCTACTCAATGTGGTGTTAAGCTGCACACGTTCAGAAAATCTTTTATCCTGCAGTCCCACCACCAGTCTGTCATGAATCAGTTCATCATGTAGCGCTCCATAACTGCAATGCTCTGCTAGCGCATACAGTGAAGTAACAAAGGCGTCTACGGTTTCATGCTCCTCTTGTTTGCGCATGTTGAACCTGGCTCGCTCAATAATAACATTTTTTTTGACAACAAAGAAAACTTGGAAACCATCATGAACTCCTTGATAAGTGTTTCTTTGGTCATCTGGTAACACTAGTCCACGCAGAACATCATCTGCCTACACTCAAGAGTGTACATACTGTTGAAGAAGATGATTCTTTGTTTTTAGGCAGCATTACGAATGGAGATGAACCATGGAGGGTGGATGTTGAAATAAATAACAGAAACATCTCATTCAAGATTGACACTGGTGCTGATGTTACGGTTCTGCCATACGCCATGTACAAAGACATTGTAAAGTGCCTTGAGATGACATGTTTCATGATTTGGCGCTATATAAATAAAATTGAATTGAAATTGAATTGAATCTACAGTGACAAGAGCCCCCCCCTTCTGAAAAAAGCCACCAGGCAGCTGCTGGGACCAGGGAGAAATGCACTGGATATTGTGGGAGTTGCTGAGATGTCAATGAAAAAAGGAGAAAAGAAGATACAAGAAAGTGTGTACATTATGAAACACCTGCAAACTGCACTTTTTTGGGTAGACCAGCTATTCAGAAGCTGGGGCTGGTAGCTAGATTAAATGAGATGCATTAAAAAATAGCTATCCGAAGCTATGCAGTGGTCTGGGAGAGGTGAGACAGCCTTATGCCATCAAACTGAAACCGTGAGCTAAACTCTTTTCATTAAAGGGGAAGTCCGGTCAACAAGGAAAAATCAGGGTATCATTAGCTATAACTAAAACTAATACGTTTGTGGTTATTTAATATACTTATCTTTAATCAATAAGAAAATAAAAACATAAATTGTCGTCTGAATCACTGTGTATGGGGGCTGACATTACTGCCCATATTTGGGCAGTAAGGGGCGTTTGACATCACATCCTGGGGCGTGGAAAAGCGGAAGCGGCGACAGCATTTCTCTCCGCTTTCCATGCAAAGTCAATAGGAGCCGTTCTACACAGCTGCGATCATCAAATATTTTTTCGGATTTCCAGAGGACTTCACCGCTGACATTCCCAAGAGTTATTGCTGAAGCATCAATGCCCACGTGCATGGCCATCGGATGTTCCAACACAACTGGTAAAAGTAGAAAAAAACATTGCTTATTTCAACTTCCCGATTCATGAGCCACCGGGCTCGGTGCTGGATTGCCAACTTGAAGAGAACGGATTTGCCATCTAACTTCTGGCCAGAGAGAAAACACGTCATATGCAGCAACCATTTTGAAGAAAATTGTTTTGAACATGACATGAGAGCGAGGATTTTCGGTAAGTTATTTTTTATTTTAGAATTTTATATGTAGAATTTGTGGGGATGGTCACCGAGCAGAGGGGCGGAGGGATACCACATGTGATGTGGTATCCCTCCGCCCCAGCATGTGCTGGAACGCTTTTACATTTTAATATTTATACAATAATGACCACCTGCCCTTTTCACTAGAGGGCAAATATATAACTTAAGTCACTTCAGCGATCTCTCCTCCGCTGTGTGTGTGTGTGTGTGTGTGTGTGTGTGTGTGTGTGTGTGTGTGTGTGTGTGTGTGCGCGCTCCCCTGCAGCGCCGTGCTGCGGCGGAGCGCGCGCACACACACACACACACACACACGCTTGTATATATATATATATACTGTAGGACCCGACTGAGTTTGCACTGGAAATAGGTACGCTGGATTCCGTCAAAAGTCCGGTTTCTGTCAAGAAACTCTTCTAAAAAAATCCATATCGCTATCAGATGATGATAGCTCCACGGAGCTCCCATCACTGTCACTTAGTACTTAATCACTCTCTGCTTCGTACAGAGCACCAGTGGTCGCCATCTTGGAAAATAGTGCGCCGTGACAAACAGAGCGTTGAAACTTGCTCAACTGCGGGTCCGCCGAGTGACGTCAAAAAATGGGAGGTGGCAGTACTATTCTTGACCAAGATGGATTCTTCCACATAAACATGATTAAATGAAAATTATTCATAATTAAAAAAACGTATAATTTTTTGCACAGTATGTAGTAGTTTTACATTTAAAGTACTTTCAGCAGTTTGAATTCTGATTTTGACCGGACTTCTCCTTTAAAGGCACCCAGAAGGATTACACTTCCTTTGATGGACAAAGTCAAGCAAGAACTGTCCCGTATGGAAAGTTTGGGTGTGATCAGCAGAATTGAGGAGCCAACTGAGTGGTGTTCAGGAATGGTGGTTGTTCCCAAAGAGACAGGTGCTGTACGCATATGTGTTGACCTCACAAAGCTGAATGAGTCTGTTTGCAGAGAGAAGTATATTCTTCCTTGGGTAGACGAAACACTCGGTAAGCTAGCAGGAGCTAAAATTTTCAGTAAATTAGATGCTAATATGGGGTTCTGGCAGATCCCTTTAACTGAAGATACTGCAAAATATACGACTTTTATTACACCTTTTGGTCGTTATTTTTTTAAACGCCTACCCTTTGGTATAGCCTCTGCCCCTGAGCATTTCCAGAACAGAATGGTAACAGAGGTTACAGAGGGACTAGATGGTGTAGTTTGCCACATGGACGATGTGTTAGTGTAACCTGACTCCGCCAGATGGATTTGCTCCGCATATCCATCTGGAAACCTTCCGTTGAAGTAATTTTGGGAAGGGGCGAAAATACTGGTTAGCTGATTGGCCTATGTTGGTGATAGACGGGCCAAATAAACCAATTAGATCAACGAAGCATATGACGTACTAATAGAGCGACGACGTAAACACAACCACAAGCCAAGCTGCTCTTGCTGCTGCAGGTAAAGGCTCGTTAGCTCAGCAGAGAAATACTCTGTAATTCCGATAAAACTTGCTCGATAGCCACGCTAACGCTAGTTTCATCGGCTGAAGCCGCCATGTTCTTTAGACTGAACTGTTGCGCTTCTCGTTGCGTCACACCTCAACCCGCCTCAAAGCCAACGCTGATTGGACGTTCGTTTGGTGAACGGCTCCAAATTTTCTTAAACGGAGAGTAGCCAGACTGATCTGCGAGTGAAACCTTGAAAGCTCGCGAGATCAGGATGGTCTCACGAGGCTAGTGTTAGTATGGGGAAGAACACAGAAGGAGCATGATTTCGTTTGCATGCCGTTCTTGGACAGATTCAAGAAGCCGGTATTACACTAAACATTGATAAATGTGATCTTTCAAGGCAGAGCGTAACATTTTTGGGCCACATTATCTCCGTTAATGGAGTTAGTCCAGATCCAAATAAAACAGAAGCTGTGAGAAAGATGAAGGAACCAAGAAATGTGAGTGAACTACGAAGCTTCCTTTGAATGGTTATCCAGCTGGGGAAGTTTATTCCACAGTTAGCAGAGTGAGACAAGCCTTTGAGGGATCTCTTGTCAAAGAAAAACTGTTGGATATGGGGAGTTGATCAGGCCAGAGCATTTAAAGAACTGAAAGAGATGCTTTCATCCCCGCCAGTGTTAGCCATGTATGACACTAACCGGGAATGTAAAGTTTCAGCAGATGCGTCAGCTTATGGTCTGGGGAGTGTGCTGCTTCAAAAATGTGGTCAGGAATGGAGACCTGTTGCATATGTGTCAAAATCTCTAACACAGACTGAGCAGAGATACGCACAAGTGGAAAAAAGAAGCTCTGAGTCTTACCTGGGCTTGTGAAAGGTTCAGTAATTATCTCATTGGCAAACATTTCCAAATGGAGACTGATCATAAACCACTTCTGAGTCTGTTGAGTTCCCAGATGTTAGATGCTCTTTCACCACGTATTCAGCGCTTTAGAATGCGTTCTATGAGATATTCCTATTCCAGCTCATATGTGCCAGGAAAACATCTGGACAGCTGACACACCGTCCCGTACCCCCATGACAGAAAACTTAACAAAAACTGAAAAGAGTTGGCTGAAGACTCAAATATTGATGTGGATAGTGTGATACAAAACTTGCCTGCAAGCACTGGCTACCTTGAAGAGCTGAGAGAGGAGCTGAAAAGGGAGGAAAGATGGCCTACACACTTTAACAGTGAACCAGCACTCAGACTATACTGGGCTGAAAAGGCATTTCTTACAGTGAATGATGGTCTTTTGTTAAAAGGAGAAAGACTTGTTATTCCTTCAACGATGAGAAATGGTGTGCTCATGAGATTACATGAAGGACATCAGGGAGTGGAGAAATGTCGAGAACGAGCGCGGCAGTCGGTGTGGTGGCCTGGACTGAGCCAGCAGCTAAAAGAACTGGTTCTAAAATGCCACACCTGCAACAAGGAGAGAGAAAATCACACTGAGCCACTGATGCCATCACAGTATCCAGACAGACCATGGCAAAAACTTGGGGCCGATCTGTTTGCTCCAGCCTGTAAATAATCCTCTAAGGTCTGTTGAATCAATGGTAGTCCACCCATTGATTCTAGAGAGGGGAGATGTGGTGTTAATGTTACACATGGTTATAAACTACAAATGACCACCTGTGATGACATCATAAAAGAGCGTCAGGCTCAGGTATTCCAGGTGACACTGATATGAGGAGGCCAGGCTGGACGTTTGTTGATCTGGGAATAAACCGAGAACGATGACACAGTTTGACTCAGCGCCCTCCCTGTCATCTCGCACTCTGGAGATGCTCTGCACAGACTTTCAGAGGAGCAAACTTTAAAATGGAGAAACAAACACTGGATTTTTGTCATGTTTTACTGGATGTCTTCGAAGTAAGGTTACCAGCAATGAGTTTGTGCACATTTGTGATATGGGAACCAACAGTTATGAAAGCGGATATATTCATAAAAACAACAGCAAACAGCAGATCAGAGAGGCTTGTGACAAAGACAGTCAGCTTTTTTAATTTATATGGCACCCATACAACATCCACAGTTGCATGAAGAGCTGCATGGTTAGAAAATGTAGATATATCATGCACTGACAGATATTTACAGCTAGAATTGCTCTACAGTACATGAGACCAGGGCCCCGTTCTTCATACGTTACTTAAAACATCCGAGATCAAATGACACATCCAAGATGACTTCATCCGGCTAATCATGATCCGGCTAATTGGGTTCTTCCAACACACCTGTTGTTTATGATTAGTATGGCTGGATTGAGTTAGCCTATAAGGCCTGTTCAATATGCTGTTCAACAGACAGACGTGGTATGGCGTACTACTAAATATGTAAATAAATAACGTGCTTTCATGCTGAAATACTTCATTTTATGCTCTTAAACAAAGAGACGTGTGGTATTACAAATCAATACATGTATAAATTAATACATTTTCTATTTTAATAAAGAAACAAGTTGGTTTGTTCATTTCAATTTATTTCCCTCTCTCTCTCATGTACAATACTGATCATTCTCCACACATCAACAATAATTTCTTCATATTTCTGCATGCTCTGCATGCACACATGCATACACACAGTTTTTTTAAATGTCTAGAAAAGTGCTCTTTAAAATGTCCATGTCATCCCAGTGTCTTACACCCTGATAGCAACCAGGGCTGGAGCTTAAGACCCTTGAATAACGGCTGTTTCCACAGCTTCCTCCATGTGTTGCACTCTGTAACTCCGGGGTACTTAATTTTTTTTAACACAATTCAGCCTTAGTTTGTGAAATACAACGATAACAGATTGACAAACATAAAATGATGGTCCATCTGTTGGGTTTCTGCATCGTTCTCACAAAGTAAAAACTCATCTTCAGAGCCAATCTCAGCCCAGAATGGTGATCTGCACCCTGTGATCTACTTTCAGTTGTTTTAACCAGTTATTGTAACCATAAACCAAAGAAAATACAGACAAAGTAGCTCCCTCTGCGCCTGTCGGCTCCTATGGCAGCCTTGAGCAGGAGAGACCCATCCAAGATGGCGCCGCAGGATGCGCTCCGGCAGGTGTTGAGCAGTGGAGAGGGCGTTTCCGCAAAGCGGAAAAGGCTTCGTTTAGGGGAGGGGCCGAAGATGGTGACGTCATAAGCCTCGCTGTCCAGTCGTACCAGGTGACTGCTTCAGGTTATCTGCGGGTTCTGACGGCCATCAAAGCGCCTCAGTATCCAGTCAACATGAGGGACTTTGTTTTCATGGTTTAGGTAAGACGAGGAGAAGATGGAGGCAGTTAGGAAGAGGAGGATTTCATCTTTGAGGGATGTTTGCCTTGATTTCTCCCAATAACATAAATCTAACATTCCTAAGAGTCATTAGATTTGCTGATCAATAACTGTTTCATCACTGTTTCTTTATTTATAGGCTTAGAGCTGCTGCATCCCTCGTTACCATCAGAGGAGGGTGCCTTTCTTTGCTGCCTCCACCTGATGACGTCACTGCTGAGCTTTTCTGCAGAGGGAAATCTTTCTGCCTCCCCTCAGGAATAGGGTGTTTTCAGCTGACGTCACGCTCACGTGACTACTCAGCGCGTCCGCCATATTGGGTGGCAGTCGTTTCGCACAGTTGACCTGCATTGTATTACGCCTTAGGCAGTATTGGAAGTGAACAATGGGGAAAACGTGTTTAATGGTTGGTTGCACGGCCCGTGGAGGTGGAGATCAACGCTTTCTATCGCCTACCAGCCGTAATAGTGAATCAGTATGAAAAAACAAAACAGCTGTCTGAACAACGCCGTCACCTATGGCTGACACGGATATCCAGGTCCGATTTGGACGGTGTTAAGCTGGAATACGCCAGAGTCTGCGGTGCTCACTTTGTCACAGGTAATTAACTGTTAAGTATTTAAAACATATAAGAAGAATATATTAATAATAGGGCTTGGGCGTTATGACTTATTACTTTCCACGGCTGTCATGTTGACTGCCTCCGCCGCCTCTACTGCCTATTACTACCGCGTACTGTACTCCCTCTCTCAGCCGTGTTTTAATTTGATTAATTTCACCTTAACTTGATTTCAACCATGGTAAACCGTTGCTGTATTGTGGGCTGTAACAGCGCAACACATGATCGCCATGGGAAAAACATAGAAACAGATTAATTTTCCACCGCTTTCCTGCCTGGAGGCGCAACCACGGAGAACAACTGTTAGCGATAACAAAGAGTCGTCGGCTCGCTTGGATCGCGGCTGTAAGTCGACCGAACATAACTTTCCACAGTATCCCGATGTCAATGAGAGTGTGTTCTAAACGTTTGAAATGCGCGAGTGGTTGTTAGCGCTAACGGTTAGCATGTGCTAACCCGTCTGAGCGCAGCTTACCTTTGAACGAGTTGCTGTGTTCCCACTGTTTGCTGGCTTTATGATCTGCAGCTCCTACCGGCGCCAATACGGTAAATACAACTTAATTTTGCACTGGTCATTGTTCTGCTTAAATAATTAAAGCCGCGAGCGGCGTCGATCGGCCCAGAGCCCGTCCGCCAGCCACCGCAGAAGCATGCGACACATTTGCGTCGGATTGTTTACATTTTTACCATCTTATTAAAACTCACCCGTCCACGTATGATGGCGATTTCCTTGATGTACATAACCAGATGTGAACTGGTTGTGAGCCTCTAGACCCTTGTAAGCTCTCATTTCCTCAAGAGTGTGCAGAGGGTTTTCACCGAACACCAGGTAATGCATCTGGATTACGGCTAAACAAGGCACCGTGGAGGGCATACGGGTCCATATGGTCGATCACGGAACATTTCCTCAGATATACGTCCTTATCTGGTCGCTCTAGCGTGCTGGCGTACTTATCCATTCGCGATACGATAATACGTGTAAGACAACTAGAGATAAAGAAGTGTGCCACCCAATATGGCGGACCGGAAGTTGGCCAGTGACGTCAGTGAAAACACCCTATTGGTGGAGCAAAGCCTTCAGGAGGAGATGATGAAGCCAGGGCGCTGGAGACCACCTCGCCAGATAACTACAGGCATCCAGGAGCATCCTGTCCTTTGACTCCACAGTCAGTCATAGGTTTAGACTTATGATATTGTGAGTTTTTTATAAAAATGACTGTTTGGGATTTTCTTCTTTTATTCACTGTATTTACAACCAGTGTTTGAATTTAATTTTCTTATTAAAAATGCTAAAAACAAAAAAAGAATGTATTAAAACCAAAAGCTGTTGAAAAACTCTTATTTTTTCAACAAAAGATTTTATATAAAATGTTTTGTTTTGCAGATCATTGTCCAAGTTGTCTTCTCAAGCCCTTGCCATTGCATTAAAGTGACAGAAAAACAAATAGAGCCTATCATAATTATATGATAGGCTCTATTTTCAGGTTGTGTTTTACAAAAATTACAATGTTAGACATGACATTTAAATCTTTCTCTTATGAACTCTTTAGAAGTATATATGTTATTCATTATTTTAATGAATGTTTATCAAATATTTGTTTAAACATTTACTATCACATTTTTTTCAATGTCTGCACCATCAACTTGAATCTTGTGTGAACTTGGTGTCGTGATGTCAGATAAATAGATACTCTGATCTCCTGGTAAAACCGTCTCTGTGTTCCCGCGCTAAACGGGCCGACCGCACCCTGAGCGCGTGACCGCGCCGCCACTTTCTGCCCGGCGCGCGCCTCCTCTGCAGGGCTCCACATTAACGCACATCTGTCATCTTTGGCTCTCAGGGCAGTAAAAGCGGGGCGGGGTCTGCCGGCCATGGTCTGAAAACACTGAAGCGTTTCCGCGCCGGTGTGCGCGGTACTCTGAATCAAATGCACTCATGAATGCGCGACGACAGTAAAATGGCAGCGGCTGCTGCTGTGGACGCTGGAAAATGCGGATGTGGGAGGAACCACCCATCGGTTGATGCCGCCGCTGCTGTCGCAGATTCCGATTCGCCTGAATGAGAGTCGGTCAAACACGTTTCCCTCACCGATAGGTCGGTAGAATTAAGCCCCGCCCCTCGTGTCTTATATAAATTAGATCGGCGCTCCGCCATCTTTTTCGGTTCACTGTGGCCTGCCGCGTCTCTCGCCTGATCGGAACGCTCCCTTGTCCAGCCGCTCCACGTTAACCTGCAGACACCATGGCCGGAACCAGAGTCTTCTTCGACGTCACCGCTGACGGCAGCCCTATAGGCCGCGTCGTCATGGAGGTAAAGGCGGCGGGGAAACCGGTGGTTGGCATTGGGCGGTGTGCCTGGTCTGTGCTGGCCGGAGGGGAGCTCTGCTTAACGGCGTGCTCCACCCGCCTCTGCTCGGTAGCTCCTCCACTAAGACCGGGCCTGCGGCGGTTCCGCTCACAGAGGTTCGGCTAACGTCTCCGTTAAAGCCGCGGCTAGCGTCAGAACCGGCGCTGTCACGTGGGGCTTCACGAGGCGCGCGACTCTTTGTTGCCGAGGCCGCGCGGCCTACTTCCTGCACGCGGGCGGCGCGGGGACAGGCTCCCGGTCCGGTTCCGCGCGGATGCTCCACGGCGCGGCTCGACGCGACCCGGTGTGCGCGGGGCAGCAGCGGCGCGGGCCCGCAGCGGTTCTGGAAACTTCCACGGCGCGGTGTGGGAGGGGGAGGGGCGCCGCGTGAGCGGTGGCAATGCGGTAGAAAAAAGCCGTTAGAGCCCCGGATGCGCCCGCCGGGCCGGATTACTGTTCGGCCCGGTTATCAGGAGGCGGAGGAGCTCAGCGCGCAGACTCTGGCGCTCCGCCGTTCTTGAGCATGACTATGGGCGTTCCCTGCATTGCACCTCATGGAATCGAACCTTGGATCTCGCAGGAAGAGCCCCGCTATTCCCGCGAGATCTGAGTAACTCCCGGAGGTCTGAGCATGCCGCAGACCGGCTCCCCTGCAGCACCGTTAGAAAGCTTCCCGGTCCAACCGGACTACGGAGCTCTGAAGGGCAGGTTCTGCAGGAAGGTACCGAATAAAGATGGCGGCTGGTTCTGCAGTCACTGGTTCAAGTGTTAAACTTTAGGTTATTATTCCTCTGCAGAATGGAAAACTACTGCGGTCAATAACAGCGGCTTCTGTGTCCGTGCAGTCTGCAGCCCAGTAGGGCTGCACAATTACTCATTTACAGTAAAATCACATTTTAATAAACAGTTTCCATATCAGAGGGCTGCAGTTTATGGCTATATAACAATTAATCAGACGCGATAAAATGTTTAAAGTGGGTTTATCGCCACATGGAAGGGAGAGCTGCAGAGATGATCAAGTTTTATGTTTGAGTTTATATATTTTTAAAGAAGCTTTCAGGAATCTCTCCACAGCATGAAGTCACACAGTTTAATACAGACTTGTTGCACTTTAACTGAAACTATCCTGAAATCAGAGTAAATCTGTTAAATTATATTCAAACATCTTTATCTCTACAGAATATTTCTGTTGGTTCTGGTTAGAGCAGAAAAGTCCACATTAAATGGTACCGCCCCAGTCCAAAGTCTTAAGTCTGTGTAGGGCGGCTGCTCTGCTCGCCGGTGAAGCTCCTGAGTTCTGACCCGTGACCCGTGTTCTCCACAGCTCCGCCCTGACGTGGTTCCTAAGACTGCTGAGAACTTCCGGGCCCTGTGCACCGGGGAGAAAGGCTTCGGCTACAAGGGCAGCAGCTTCCACCGCGTCATCCCTGAGTTCATGTGCCAGGTGAGCCCGTGGGCCTGAGCAGGTTCTGCCTGCCGGTACCCGCTCCTGACTGGGTTCTGATCAGAGGTCTGTTAACGTGTGGCCTGCAGGGCGGCGACTTCACCAACCACAACGGAACCGGTGGAAAGTCCATCTACGGCAACAAGTTTGCTGACGAGAACTTCACGCTGAAGCACACCGGAGCCGGCATCCTGTCCATGGCCAACGCCGGGCCCAACACCAACGGGTCGCAGTTCTTCATCTGCACAGCAAAGACCACATGGTACGTGTGCCAACTAATAGACTAACAACTGGGACAGAACCTGAGCTGATTTAAGTCGTATCTATGATTCCCTGTGGTCCAATGTGGGGTGGGGTGGGGGTTCTGGTTTAACTCCAGGTGTGCTAATCCCTGAGTCTTGTCTGCAGGCTGGATGGGAAGCACGTGGTGTTCGGCCAGGTGGTGGAGGGCATGGACGTGGTGAAGAAGATGGAGAGCTACGGCAGCAGCTCAGGGAAAACCAAGGCCAAGCTGGTCATCGCTGACTGTGGGCAGCTCTGAGCGCCACAGGAGCCCCGACCCCTGCTGACCCGTAGTCTGACCCCCTTTTAGGCTCCGCCCCTCCATAAGTCGACATTCCTAATGATGGAGATTCAGCCGGTCCTTCCCCTCGTGTTCAGTCAAATCAATGTTGCTGCATCCGTTACTTTGCCTTTAAAAGTTTCTTTTGCATTAACGTTTTTTTTTTTTTGTTTTCACAAAGTCCTGACGGTTTTTGTTAAAATCAAATGAAATAAAAGACGCCTTGATAAATGAAATCTGTCTTGTTAAAACTTTGTGAAGTCTTTATCGCGCTGCGGTGAGCTGGTGGGCCACCTGCTGGTGATCAGCGGGAACTGCACCTCCGAACCAAAACCACAGCAGATGATGATGGACTCATGATCTAAATCAGCTTCTGGTTGACCAGCTTGCTTGACCCAGACATCCTTCACTGTTTGCTTTAGCATTAAGGGGGGCAAATGTGGAAAAGGTGGCTGTCTGGGTCAAACCCCGTCTTCATTTCAATTTTAGTTAAATGGCACCAATTCGTGGAACGTGCCATTTCAAGGCTCTTCCCAAAGATTATACTGATTGGTCAAATAATGGCCTATATAAGGGAACCCAGTTGATTACATCAAAGTCTGGACAAGCAACATTAGCTTTCGATGTTTTATAGTCTTTGTTTCTACAATAACTTTTGGTTCCTTGAGATATATTATAAAAAAAGAGAGATTCTCAAACACACTGAGGAAACCAGTGGAGTCCAAGCATGACAAAAATGCACTTGAAGATCCTAAACTTAAATAGGGGTTTTGAACCTTTTGCTTGATTTAGGGTAAAATGTCCAGTTTGCAAAGTTTTGGCCAAAGGGGAAATCTTATTTTTTTTTTCTTCAACGTTTAATCTTGTATAACGCCCCCTTTTTAAAAAAAAGAAAAAAGAAAAAACTATATGGCAAACTGCAGTGATTCAAAGCTGATTTTGCACTGAGGCCTGCATTTGAGTAAAAGTTACTGAACAGATTTCTAAAAAAAATTCTTTGACACCCTGAATATGTCTGCGTCAACCAAATAAGTTTTATTCTTGAATTGGAGCTGTGGTCCGCTTGTGGCTCCAGTCGGTAGTCTAGTAACACGATTATCTTCGTCTTTGCTACATAAAATTCATCCTCTGCATTTATCCGTCCCTTGGAGCGGGGGCCACCACTGGAACGCTGCCCGAGAGCATTCTGGGGCCGAGGGTCCTGCTCATGGACCCCGAGGCAGTATGTGGGATTCAAACCCAGAACCTTGGGGTGAGGCCGCCTTCAAATTCCTTGGAGCCATTTTACTGTCCTGTCTGAATTTTTATTACAGCACGGTCAATGTGAATCCTTAATTACAGATGTTCTGCTTTAAAAAAGGATCGAATGACAGAAGCATCTCGTATCAACATCTGTCTGCTGTTAAGTTTTTACTTAGAACATTTTATAAATGCTAAGATGACCCGTTAAATTGGTGAAATACTAATAAAAGTTTCATGTGGTTTCTTCTTCAGCCACTAGATGGCAACAGAACACATCAACTGTCCTGTTCGGTACTTTTGTGCAGCGAAGTTAAATTCTCAAAAAAACATTTGGTTCTACAACAGTTACACTATGTCCATAAAACAATTATCTGCTATTTTGGCCTTAAAATCACTGTTATATGTCTAATATGTGTAATTTAAAGATATGTAACCAAAGGTTAATCTGTTATCTCCGCTGTAAATAACTACACGGTTTTTATTTTCCCCATTGCATTATGGCCCACAATCTTTCATTTAAAATGTTTTATTTTTATTATATTCTAATTCATTAATCAGCCAGATGTTTAATTTTATGATGAAATATACCACTAAACAAAATTATTTGACGACAAATACCAACTTACAAATACTTTCCCTTTTATGTCCTCTTTCTTTCACCTTTTCTCTTTTTTTCCTCTTCTTGTTCTTCCTTTCCTCTTCTACTTTTCCACTGCAGTGTCCATATCATTTTAAATAATCCCTGCATGAATCATAATAAAACTATTCACATTCATAAATCAAGCGGAGCACTATGGCAAAAGCAGTTCTGCTCCACTTGTGAAAGTAAAATCTGTTGAGCTCTTTTTGGCATTAAGACAACAATTCTTATTTCCACATTGCCAGACAGGACACTTTAAAAAAAAAAGAATGCTGGAACAAAACGTGGTCTCTTCCCAGTAAATATTTACTAGTTAAAAAGGTTAAAGAGGTTTACTTTCACAGTAAAGTGATTTTGGATTAAATATGAAAAGGATATTGGTATAAGGATGTTTTATTTGGGATTACAAAATATGAAAAAGGACTGACAATTTCTTCTTATGTAATCTTCTACTTTTGGCCATGTTTTATATTTATAAGTGTAAAACTGTTATGATTAAACCCTCCAGTGTCTTTTTTGTTGTTGTAAAGGAAGCAACAATTTATTTCTCCACTCTGTCCTACTCCAATAATAAAACAGCTATCAAAACTTTATCTTTATGCTCTAAATTCCAAATATTTATGTATTCTCCACGCATGCTGTCATGTGTAGCTTAACTTTATTGTTACTTTTTTGTACAAACCCCTGGCGATTGTTCATTGTACTTAATTGCACTTTATTTCTTTTTGTATGTTACAAATTTTTTTCTAATAAAGTAAAAAAAATATGGTATGGGAGCGGGGCGGGGCTTCTGGTTGTGAGTGGCTGCTGATTGGATAATATTGCTAAGACTTAGAACTCTGTTCACATGACAGAAAACACTGAAATCTGTATTTTTATGTGTCTGGTTTCCTTTTAGGTTCAGATTCAGAGTTTTTTTTCTGAGCAGGTCATTGTGATTAAACACTGATGATGTAGGAACCTTGCGATGGTTGAATGTAAGACGCTGCAGACGACACCCAACCCTCCACACACACAAACCACTTTAACTTTTTATTATATAACTTATCAGAACCACGTCATGCAGCTTTCAGTCACTCATTGATGCAAAAACTAACAGACAGAAGAAGAAAGGTTTCATTAAAAAAAACGGGTTCAGGTTTGATTCAACAAAGAGAAAATGAGGGCTTCTTACATCCAGGCTTCAGCGCCTCGTTAACAGCTCATGCACAGCCAGCAAGGCAGCCGCTCTTCCTTGGCTTCTATCGCACTTTTATTTGTATCTGCCAGTATCTACTTCCCTTAGTAACTGTTTTTTTTCCAATAAATGAATAAATGTACACCTTATTCCTAATGTAATTACGCAATGAAAATGTATTGTTGTTCAACTCAAAATGTTAACTTGGGCTATGCACATTAGATCGTTAGGAATATTAAGAAAACTATTAAAAACCATAAGATATTAGTAGGCGTTTACTTAAGTCTTTCTGCCTGTTTTCTACATGCAGCTTTACTACAACAGTAGAATAAAATCCTGAAATTACAGCTTTTAGTTTCAGTGCCACCCCAATAGTTTAAGTGGCTCCATCTGGCCACCCCTATGTAATATTTTTGGAGGCGCCACTGCTCATCACCCGTTAAAAGCCTAACTCTGAGTTCTCTAAGGAACACATCTGTAAACCGTGCCAGAGTTAAGCATTCCCCGGTTTTCCGTCCGACCGCAGACTAGATGTCAGCCTCCAGATGCTGAAATGAAGGAAGCTGTTAGTTTTAGTCCATCCAGTGAAAGTGTCCAGGCCTGCTGCCTCCCACATAAACCACGGGACTTATTTGGGTTTTTTCCTAAATAAAGTAGGAGAAGAAGAAACAGAAAGTGTCTCTAAGGTTGCACAGAGGGCCAGCGAGGGGCCAGGACCTCAGTTTGGACCCCCTCCCAGGCTCCTCTTCAGTCTCTGGGCTCCTTCAGCAGCTCCGTTCAGCCGTCCTCTTCTTCTTCTTCCCAGAGTGCCTCGTCTTCCTCTGGGCCTCTCCGGACCGCACCACACACACTCCTTGCCGCTTGTTCTTAGCCTGGTCCGGCCCGCCCGCCGCGGCGCAGGACAGCCCGGCGGAGCAGTCGCAGCGGCCCAGGTTCCTGCGCAGCTTGGAGGCGCCGCGCAGGAGGCAGGCCTCGCCCTCCAGCGGGATCCGCTGGCACCGTTTCCCCGTCAGGTACCGGACACAGCAGAGGCCGGCGGCGCAGTCGCCGGAGCGGACACAGCTGGACATCTCCGGACCTGAAAGGCGTTCACGGCGTTAGAACGATGCTGAAGGTGCGGCCGCACGGCATGCTGGGAGCCGGAGTTCATTGGCTCACGGGACATTCTAAAACGCTTAACGTGAAAAACGCTTAACGTGAAAAACGCTTAACGTGGCTTAAGGTAGGAAAACAACGAGGAATCATCACCAGATTTCGCATGGCCATATCTTGTCATGAACATTTAAGCCTGTAAATAAACCGAAATCCAACGATTATAGAAGATATCTCACATTAACGTTTTCTTATTCATTGGTGCCTATGGCGAGAAAAAGGCTTAAAGGCATACTATGCAACATTTTTCAGTTAATTAATGTGTTCCATACCGTTTTGGATGATTAAATGAGTCATTTCAGGTCGAACAAAGGTTTTCTCGGCCGCCCTGGTGGTCTGTGGGGGAAATACCGCACTTGCAATTGCAAGAGCTCACTGCCCGCACCCACAGAAGTCTCGCTTTACAGCGAGAACTCCATGTGTTTTTTCCCTGCCATTCACTATATGCACGCGCGAAAGCAACAACAAAGAACCGCGTGTTAACGTTAAAATAAACATGCAAGCATATCGAGTTTTATTATTATTATTACTATTGTTTTTTTTTTTTTAATGTTGGCGAGACGCTACCGCGGCGGCCGCGGCGAGGCGGCTGCGGTTTGGCGAGGCGGCGGCGGTAGCGTCTCGCCAACATAAAAAAAAAAAATAATAATAATAATAATAAAATTGGCGAGGCGGCGACGGCGGCTGCCTCGCCAAGATAGCGCTGCAGGAAACCCTGATGTTCATACTTTCACTGTGTTAGTCATTGTTTGTACTGCCGTTTTTTCCACTTTTCGTTGCGTTCGCCTGTCTGCTAAGCTCAAAACAACCGCGCCTGGCTTGACGGAGAAACCAGAACAGCTGAGCATCTTTATGACAGCGCACTTTTACTTTCGCCCTCTGGGGGGAGCCTCGCTGGAAAATTAACCCCGGTTGCATAGTATACCTTTAAGCCTGTAAATAAATCGAAATCCAACGATTATAGAAGATATCTCACATTAACGTTTTCTTCTTCATTGGCGCCTATGGCGAGAAAAAGGCTTAACGTGGTTTAATGTACCTAATCAACGATCACTGATCACCAAATTTCTCTTTCATATTGCTCCTAATAATAAGCACATAAAACTGTCGAAATGTCAAACCCAAAGTCCAATTATTATGGACGTTATCTAACATTAAGCGTGAATACTGATCGTTGTTTAGGTACATTGAATCACGTTAAGCTTTTTTCTTTTAATATAGGCCTCAATGAAGCAGCAACGCTTAATGTCAGATAACGTCCATAATAATTGGACTTTGGTTTAGATTTTTTGACAGTTTCATGTGCTTATGAGGAGCAATATTAAAGAGAAATTTGGTGATCACTGAGCGTTGTTTAGGTACATTGAATTGCGTTAAGCTTTTTCCTTTCAATAGGGCTCAATGAAGCAGAAACGCTTAATGTTAGATAACGTCCATAATAATTGGACTTTGGGTTTGACAGTTTTATGTGCTTATTAGGAGCAATATTAAAGAGAAATTTGGTGATCATTGATCGTTCATTGGGTACTTTAAACCACGTTGAGCCTTTTTCTCGCCATAGGCGCCAATGAAGAAGAAAACGTTAATGTGAAATATCTTCTATAATCGTTGGATTTCGGTTTATTTTTTTTGACAGGCTTAAGTGTTCATGACAAGATATGGCCATGCGAAATTTGGTGATGATGCCTCGTTGTTTTCCTACCTTAAGCCACGTTAAGCTTTTTCACGTTAAGCGTTTTTCACGTTAAGCTTTTTCACGTTAAGCGTTTTAGAATGTCCATTGGCTCACCTTTGGTTCCGTTGAGGCTGCCGGTGAATCTGTCTTTGACTTGGTGTCGGTCCGTCTGCCTGTCCGGGCTGGAGCGTCTCCTCTCAGCTCTGTTACTGCAGCCCCCCCTCTGAAGGACAGAAATGTGTCATCAGCATATCAACTTTTTATGTCAATCACCCGATGAGCAAAATAAACCCCATTCAGTGTCTGCAGAAAATATGTTGGTAGCCTGGAGCTGAACTACGGCCACACTGAAGCAACCGCCATCCAGCCGCCGCTCCTGGACCAGGCGGTGCTGCTCGCCAACCTGGCAACATCTCTGGAGGATCTGGTGGACCCAGGGATGCCGGGTCCACCAGATAAAGTACAGTACCTCCACGTTAAACAGAGAACCGTAACTCGTTCGGTAAAATCAACGTCTGCCATGTTGAGTTGACCAGAACCTCCTCTTGATGATGTGAGGTTTGTGAGAGAGACGCGAGATGTCCAGCAACCGATGCGTTGTTGGCATTCGGTGTGAACGTAGCGTAACGCTAACAGCAGCCAGGTAACTTTTTCTCCCATAAACAAAACACTGAAGTCGGGTAAGTGTCCACGCTCAGCCTCGCTCTGGTAAAACCATCACCTGACCAGGTTTGCTGATTATTCACAGATTTTAGGTCAACACTGTGGGAGGCACATCTAACATGCTTTATTTATTAAAGAAGTGATTTCAGGTAACTTCTTTAATACGTTTTAATATCAATCATGTCTTTAGATGGCACGAGGTAATCTAGATCACAGCTCTCCTTTCTTCCTGAGAGTTTGGTCATTTCATTTCAGATCCACTGGACTCTACTTTGCAGCGGCAGACCATGGTTTTTAAACCCTAACTGCTCAAAAATAATCCCAGATTAATGCTGGATTTGTCTATTTTCCCATTTTTAATCACATTCTGGACTCAGGTTGTAGTCTCTGGAGGAGGAACCGTTCAGTGTCTGGGGACGCAATCCAGCCAAACGGGTTGGGTTTCAGAGCCCGCATTGGAAACACTGCAAAAACTGATCTAAAAATAAGTAAAATGTTCTTAAAGTTAGTGTATTTATCCTTGATTTGAGCAGGTAAATAAGATTATCTGCCAATGGAATGAATATTTTGACCCCTTAAAATAAGATAATTAGACATCCTTCACTTGAAATAAGATGATTGAGATGAATTGTTTCTTATTTTAAGTGCAAAATTCTTATTCCATTGGCAAATCATCTTATTTACCTGCTCAAATCGAGGACAAATACACAAATTTTAAGAACATTTTACTTATTTCTAGTTCCGTTTTTGCAGTGAACCCACTGGACCAAAGGTTCTGGGAAGTTTTTAAACCAAATTTAACTAAACAATGAGAAGCTAAAAAAGTAAAGGATGTAAAACTGATGTAAAAGAAAGAAAAGTGACTACGTCTGCTACACTAAGCTAAACTGAACTGAGAAAAGCTGAATAAAATCAGGCTTAATTCTAATAACAGGCTAGCATTAGCTAACAGTGTGTTTTAAATATTTCCTTTTTGTTTTGAAACAAGTGGTTATAAAAATGAACACATTTAAAATGACATTTGAATAAATGTTGGCGTTAACATTTTGTTCTCTGTGAAATTGTTTTCTCTTTGGGATTCTCTATGGATTCAGCTAAAGAAATTTAAAACGGGAGAAGCTGTAATGAATCAAACCAAAAACTGGATCATCCCTTGAGTTTAGCAGCTTCTTCAAGCCTGGATCTACAAAACTCAGGAGAAAAAAACAGCTTCACAGAGAGGAAATGGAGTGAAAATGAAAACCTTCAACCTGTTTCAACAGAAGACCAGCTTGGTCTGTAAACCTGGAGCAGTTAGTGGAAAACAGCCTTTTTCCTCTATAATGGGTCAGCTGCAAAAACATAACTAAAAGTAAGCCACATTTTCTTGAAATTAGTGTTTTTGTCCTTGATTTGAGCAATTAAACAAGATTATCTGCCAATGGAATTAGTATGTTTACCCCTTAAATAAGATAATTAGACATATTCACTTGAAAAAAGACGATGGAGATGAGTTGTTCCTATTTTAAGTGCAAAAATCTTATTCCATTGGCAGATCATCTTATTTACCTGCTCAAATCAAGTTCAAAGACACTAATTTCAAGACAATGTGACTTACTTTTCTTTCCCTTTTTGCAGTGAGAGCTGGGATAGTTGAGATGAACATTGCTACTTCTGGTGAACAAAGAACCCGTGTCTGAATAATCTGATGATGCCGGCGGTCAGATAAAGAGAACATTAAACTGAGACTAGAACAGCAGAAAACCACAAGAGTTTTCCCCCAGCATTCATCAACGGGTTGGCTCCAGGAACAAAGTCTCCTCAGTTTTATTGTAAATTACGAGAAATGAAGAAGAAGAGCGAGAGCTTCCAGGCTGAAGGAGGGAAACCTTTGCTCTCACCGGCAGCTCGGAGCTCTGCAGCGTTGCTTCTTTGGAGGATCTGATGGTGTTTGAGTCCAGAGCCAGACCCCAAACCAGAGACACACACAGGATGCTGCGATAGATCCACATCCTCTGATCGATGAGCTCAACCTTCCTCTGCAAACCGTTTCACCTCCTCTGCAGCGCTCAGAGAATATCTTCTGGCTCCGCAGCAGAAACTGGCCCAGGTACCCGGTCAGATGATGCTCCTCAGCCCCGCTTCCTCCTGCTGACAGCTCAGAGAGTCTCGGCTGCTGCCTTCAGGTGCGTCTGTTTTTTATAGCGCTGCCCTCCCCTCTGATCCTCCTTCGCTCAGCCGGCTGAGCCTCAGAAGTCTGGGGGCTGCGTTTGAAGCTCGACCGCATCAGTCGGCAGGGACAGCGCCGCCTTCCCTTCCTTCCTGGAAGGCCTCAGGTGAGGCGGGCCGTTTGAAACGCGACACCACAGAGACCACAGAGAGATTAAAACACACCTGGAGACCTGAGCCAGGTAGGGCCGTCGGAGGGGCCGTGTTTGAAGGTGTGTGTGGTTTCTCCTTCATGTGGTCCCAGGGGTCACCGTGAAGACTCATTAAGGGCAGAGGCCGCGTCTCCCAGGCGGGCGGATGTGTGGCTGTTTGCAAGGGATTAAAGCCGAGTTCACTGATGATGACACGGAGACAGATTTAACAGCTAAATCTCCGATCAACCATCCAACAAGAGTTCTTCTAACAAAGCGAGGAAGCAGAGCTTAGACGGGATTATTGAAACCATGTTTAATCTCCTGAATCAAACACAAACCGTCTAAAACAAGACAAAAAAAATGACAAACAGTTCTGTAAAGAAGAGAAACAGGGAAAGTTAAGAGGGAAACACATCAGTTTTCAGCCTGCTGTGAGGTTCTTGGTGACGTTTTTCTCATTTGAGTCATTTTACCAAGCACAGCTGCTGGGGAGCTAACGGGGCTAACAGGTTTAGTATAAGGTTAAAGCAAATCAAATGCTGTGGAGACCGTTTCCTGCATAAACTCTGGTTAGCTAGCAGGAAAATACGGAGCCGCAGGAGAAACAGGCGACGTTGGAGGCTCTGCTGCAGGACTTCCAGCTCGCCGCGATCTGAATGCGACTGCAGGAAATTAGCCTCAGCAGGAAGCTGCCGACACTTTTCTCTGAGTGTCCAGCTCAGACATCTGGTTCTTCAGACCCCTGGTACCGGTCCAGATTTCCTTAATCCAGGCTGGAGACGTTGAGGAAGAAATGCATTTCTGCGCGTTATAATAATAATCCAGGAAGACGCCGACAAACAGCTGATCAGTCATGAGAAGTAAATGTTTGCCACGTCAGAAATTATTTGCTAAATGTGTTTCCATCTCCGCTTTTGCACATTAACTCTTTTTCCAAAAATCCAAAAACCACATCAAGCGAACATAAAAGCCTTTTTAACTTTAAGTTATTTAGAATTTTCGCCGTTTCCATCGACCTTTAATTTGATATTTCAAGATGTGCATAAAACAATGTTGATGGAACAGCTATTTTGTGTCCCTGAGTGTAGTTAAAACTCTTCTGAGATCTGTCCTCAGACCTATTTAATGTTTTGTGCATTTGTTTTAGCTTTTTGTACTTTTACTATGCAGTATATCAAGATACGGAAAGTGTGGAACATCTCCTGGAGCAAAGTCCATAGAAGATTCAGTGCCAGACCTCCACCTGTGAAGAAGGACTGCAGATGAATGATGGCCATGTTGACAGGAGCTGGAAATCATTGGTTGCTGTTTGTAAAGTTACACAGTTCACAATTTATAGCAACATTTTAGATTATTCTAAAAAAAAAAAATGGGGGTTCATTTTTCCAACTCTTATGTTCACAATGTCATTCGTACATTTATAAACACCACTGTTCCAAACTAAACATTTAAGTAGCAAATTAAATATTTAGTTTCCAAACTAAATATTTAATTTCCTAACTAAATTTATTTAACTTGCAAACCAAATATCTAATTTGGAGCAAAAATATTTTGTCTGCAAATTAAATATTTAATTTGCTAATTTTAGTTTGTAAATAAAATATTTATTAGGTAAATTAAATATTTAATTTCCAGCATGAATATTTAATTTCCTAACTAAATATTTAATTTGCCTAATAAATATTTTATTTAAAAACAAAAATTTCCAATAAAATTTGCAAACAAAATGTTTTGCTCCAAATTAGATATTTAGTTTCCAGGCTAATATATTTAATTTCCTAACTAAATATTTAATTTACAAACTAAAATTTGCAAATTAAATATTTCATTTGCAAAGAAAATATTTTGCTGCAAATTAAATATTTAGTATGAAAAATAAATAAAAATTTCCCATTAAATACTTAGTTAGGAAATTAAATATTTAGGCTGGAAACTAAATATTTAGTTTGGAGCAAAAATATTTAGCTAGCTAGTTCGCTGCTAGCTAAATAATTAAAGGGTAACTCATCCCCAAATCAACCTTTTATTGCTAATAAACTGCTAACATGGTTGTTTATAGTACTGTCTACATATCCTGGTCCTTATTTTGAAAAGTTAGTGCATATTTGTTGAAATCCTGCTTTTGTGTGGAAAACCGTCAGTCTGGCGCCTCCTAGTGTTAAACGGTGGTCTTGCATTGAATTTTAAATCCGTATTGTTTTGGTGGCTGTGACATAATTCTGATGTAGTGACATCGATAACTGCTGTGTGTGGTATAAAAGCAGCTCTGTCTTAAAAATAAACACATCTCCCTCCATCTTGTGCCTCCATAGCAGCACCGGTGCACTTTTTGAACCTCCTAGAGACTTTTTTTCTTCAAAAAATCGACTACAAACGAATCTACCAACTTTTTTAAGTTTAATTTAAGTGAGGCAGCCAGGAATTGGCTGCTGTGAGAGCGCGGTGAAGTTGGTATTAGGTTAGATATTTACGCTCCGCGGCTTCAGCAGCAGGCAGATCAGCCTCCCTGCGTCGGCTCCAACAGGAGGCAGTTTAGGATAACTTCACTAACTTCACCGCGGTTCCTGTGAAGTTAGTGAACTTCCCTTTCTGCGGCAGTGAGAGCAAAGAGGAGATCATCCAGGCTTTGTGTTCACATTACAAATGAGTCATGATGCGCAAAGCTGCCGGTGATCCCGCCTGGATTACACAGCGGGAAATAAATATGATAATACACTATTATCATGTGTGTTTGATGCTGTCACAGAGCAAAGCCATCAGTGATCAGAGGATGGAGCTTCCAGCTCCCCAGAGTTTACAGCTCGGTCCTCCAACACGTTCCAGAGAGATTACATCAGCATCTCACTGGTGGGTCACTGGTTCTGACCCGGACTGGTTCTAGGAGGATGGACCTCCATGAGCTTAGAAACAGCAGCGCTCCACCTGCAGGTTGATCAGAGCCTCCAGAACCGATAAAGACTCCTGGATAGATGTGGAAACGTCTTCAGAAGAACTGAGAGAAAGTCCTGCTGCCTCTGGTTCTACTTCTGTCTCTGGCAGCAGCGTCACCAGCTATCACCTGTTGTTGTTGGGCGCAATATTTGGTTTTAATTCATGCAACGCTAAAATCAGGGACATGTTCCAGTTTTCACCGGGAACAGGCTTTAATACTGAAGACTGCAGTGAAATACTGCGGTCAAGTGAGCCGACACTTTCAAACCGGCCGAGGTTAGCTCTCCTATAAAGATTAGCTTCGCACATACATTGTGCATTACGGTAACAGAGCAGAAATAAAGAGAAAAGACAAGCTTACCTTCAGAAAAATTGACATTTATGACAAAGTTATTACTTTCCTGCAAACATACTATAACCAGAATAAGTATTTCCTAATTTTAATGAAGTCAAAGTTCCTTATAATGCTTATAAAACCTTATAAAAGATAAGCTTTTGACTCATTTCAGGAATTTATTTCTCCAAAAATCCTAAGACATGTTAACAAACTCTCTTTATGTTATCTTAAAGGGTCACTTATACAATAGCGTTATGTTAACATAGCTAGAGCTAGATAGAGGCGGTCTGAAGCCAGCGTCCGAGACCTTTGTTCCCCAAAATAAAGTAGTAATGGCTACACCATTATAAAGTTGTTATTTTCAAAATTTAAAGGCAAGACACATTTATTGATATAACACTTTTCAGTGACAAGACGGTTTAAGAGAACTCAAAACAGGATTTATGATTATGTTTTTCCACTGAAATGAATGATTAGGATCAATAGATTATATTATAGACTATATTGGGATATATTGGACTCCTGACTAAGGATCAATAGACCCAGAACTCGTCCGTCGACACACAACAGGAACCTGGAGGAAGTCGGTCCTTTTCTGACCCAGTCAGTCAGGATGAACGTTATCAGCAGCTCACAAACAGTTTCATTGTCAGACTGCAGGGAAACGTAGCTGGAGGCCCCTTCACTCCCCCACCGTTAGCCTGCTGGAGCCCCAGGTGCCCCGGGGCCTCCTGACATTATCTCCAGCCCTTGCAACAATGACCCGAAAACCAGCAGCTGCCTGGAAGGAAGGACGAGCAGAGGTGGGTGATTTGGAAAATGATCAGCGCCGACGTAAAAACAGAGACAGCCATCAGCACACGGGGATATCTGCATCACATGTGACCTTTAACGTGCGCCGCTTCGTCTGTTTTATCTCCATTCGTGTTCACATGTGGAGTGTGTGTCAACATGTGTGACAAACATGCATGAAACACGTCCCGCTGCCGAGTAAACAGAGCAGCTGCGTGTTGAGATGTGTGTCCGTGATAATGTGCAGCCTGCAGGTGGTCCCGGGGCTTCAGTAAAACAGGAACACACACACACACACACACACACACACAGGTCCATATTCTCCAGCTGGTACCAGCAGTACCTCCTCGCTGTGAGTCTGACCCAAACACGGTTCTGATCAGAACCTGAAACTCACTCTGAATCGTTAAAGGTCCAAAATGTCCCCACTTTCAACAGAGTCCCCACAAGGACCGAAAAAGTCAGGGTCCCCGTAGAGTAAGGAAGGACAACCATGAGTTTGAGACTGTTTCCATGATGTCTGTTTTTATCATGATCAGAATAAAAACTCCTCTCCACCTCCTTCCTCATCCTCCCCTCCACCTCCTCCCAGCCTCCCCCTCCATCTCTCCTCCCCTCTGGCTGGATTTATTGCCGGCAGCTCAGCAGCTGAACGGAGAATAAAAGAGCATCTCTGCTTCAGGTAGGACCCGTCTGTCTGCTACCGACTCTCTTTTATTCAGGGACACGTTGTTTCTTCATTTAGAAAGATTTAACCGACTGCAGAACATTTTTATCTTTAGGCCAATAATCAGGATTTCATCTCCTCCAATCAGATGCAGTTTTATATCTGGCAGATTGTTTTATTTATTTTGTGTGAGATCAAGTTTTTCCAACCACTCCTCTTGTTTTTACTTTTGTGTCAACTTAATTTAAAAGAGAAATTGCTTGCATTTTTTGTTTTATTTTAAATAGGTTAGTTTTGATAATTTTCTTTACATTTAGAAAACGATTATTATAAATTCTATTTTATCTACAGTTCATAATTTATTTTTTTATATATTATTGTTTCATACTTTCATGTATAGTTTTGTCATTCCTCGTATTTTTTATTTTAAATTGACGCTTGTTGGTTTTCTGTCAGGTGTGTGTCGGTAATCTTTGTCGGTCATTTGTCCGATGCTCAGACAACAGAAGACGCTTCCAAAAAACAAAAGGTTTGTGTATGAAGTTTCATTTCCAGAAAACCTTTAATTTATGAAAGATCCTGCAGTTTCCTCTGTGCCACGTTGAACACAGGCTTTCCGAAGCAAAATGAAATTTTACATCAATTCTGTTTCCAAAGTAGGAGAGAGGCGGGAGAGATGAACAAATAAGATGGACGAAGATAAGAGGAAAAGGCGACGTGGTGGATAATTGGGTTACGGAGGCAGGGAACAACATCTGAAACAATCAGCAGACAGACGGCTCATGCTGACGCTAAAATGAATGAACCTGATGACATGAAATGTTTTCCATCTGAAGACATTAAACATTCGTCTTCACAGGATAAATGCATAATGTTCAAACTGTTAAAGTCCCTTATTTACCCTCATTGTTACACAATCAGTTGAAGAAATTGGACTATTGCACCGGTGCTTTTAGAAGTTTATAATATTAGGAGCCGTTATCTGTACAGTCTGAAGGTTTCTGTTATGAGACGAGTCTGGTTGCAACCAGGGTTTGTTTGGGAGGAAGTTGATGAAACGTTAACTACTATCCAACACGCTGCAACTCAAATATATCCAGATTCAATTAAGCAGAATGCTGTTTGTCTTTGAAACCAAATTTGTCCAATTAATGTTTTCACCTTTTCTCTGAATATTTTCCAGTTGACAGAGTCTGAATGTTATTTCCCAATGATAGCTAGGTTAAAATTTGGTCTTAATTAAGTGTAAAGGGGAAGGCTAGTAAGATGATTTAAATTTTTTTAAACATCTAATAGATGTCACTGTTTACCTGGAATTGGCAGGACTAATTAAAAAGCATCAAAGGCCGGGATCAAAACCCTTCAACAGTTGTTTCTTAGCTATGGCTATGAAACTTTATTTAAACTGAAATATTTCCATTTTCTTGTCCAAACAAGATTTTATCTCTAGTCTGCTAATATTCTGTGGGTATTTTATAAGATTGAGTCTCTTGGGTCAGACCAGGAATACTTTATTGTCATTTAGCAGTTTTAGCTGCTTGTGAATTTGCGATGAGACAACGTGAATAGGATAAGATGGACTTTTTTTTCTCTCCACTGTGAGATCAATAAATCTATCTTATCTTATTTATGCTGTCTCATCCCAGTTGGTGTTGAAAGTCAGAACTTGGAAAGATATAACTGATTCGAGTGCACAAGATTTGTTCTTGCTAGCTATACCAGCTCATAACAGCATATTTCTCTCCATCTTATGGACTTAAACCTTGAAAAAAGGGACTAATAACGGAAACTTTCTCTGCACTCTGTGCGTTCATAACCATGCTAGATACCAGGCTCAACGTCCCTCAGCAAGCTCCAACTTTCTTAGTCAGGATTCAGACTCGTAGTTTTCATAGTTTTTCCAGCTGGGGATGCTGACATCCAATTACAACGATAACCAAAGGCCCACATGTTCCTCAAGGCTGTTTCCCTAAAATCAAGTTATGTCGCACTGCAGCCTCTCCTACATTATGCTGATGATACACAACTTTATATCTCTATCACCTCAGCAGACACTAGCTACGGACAAAAGGAATCAGAATAAAAATGTGTCATGTAAACTAGCCAATCTGAATACTATGATTACTATTATTTTAATCTGAATGAGAGCGGTGGTTTATGCCGATTGATAATCTGATAAACGTTCATATAAATGCTGGCCAGGCTCAAGTTATTAAGAATGAGGCAAACATATGCGGCAAACGTAAATGTGACGTATTTCCGCGTTGTTGAGTGGTGGAAATACGTCGAGAAGCAAAACTGTTCCCCAAGGGGATGGGTTAAGATACAGAAGTGAATTTCTCCATTGTGAGATCAATAAAGTTAAATTATTATTATTATTATTATTATTATTATTATTATTATTATTATTATTATTAACTGTCGGGGCTCCTGATACAACCTTTCTGTCTGAAATATTACAAGTGCCTAAAATTATTATTAATTCAGTAACATTTCAACCGTAATTAGAACCTGGTGTGAGTCCAGCCTGGGCGCTCGGAAGACAAACAAACTTGTATAAACTGCTTTGTTTGCTACTTTTGGTTGTTCAGCAAAGACGGAAGTTCTTCTTCTTCTGTGGTTTTTTATGGGAATGTGAGAACTGCGCTTGTCAGAGTGGTTCTACTCTAATTAAAGCCAGGTCCATAAACACGCACATTATGATCAGATTAAGTGATTGTGTGCCCATAAAAACAGTACAATCCGTTTATTTAATCCGAATTCGTTTTAATCCATTGAATTTTGCGCATGTAAACAAAGCTACCGAATGCATCCATAACACCCCCTGAGGGGATGGACCCACATTTCCTGCAGCTTTATCTGGAAAAAGACAGAAGTCATTATTTTTGTTACCAAAACAAAAATAATGACTAATGAGGTTGACTGGGGCTAAAACCACAGCGTGCTTTACAGACTCAGAGTTACAACCACAGAGTCTTTTACTCAACCTACCACTACATTAAAAAACACGAGTAAAAGGTTTCCTGTGAAAACTGATTTTATTTTTTAGTAGGTGAGATTATCGTAACGTGTCGGTAACACTGCTCTTTAAAACCAGGCAGCTGATGATAGAGTCCTGACCAACCCCGGGAAATGGGTCAGAACCCGTTCTTAAACCACTGCTCTGGTTCCCTGGTTGTCATAAAATACATTTTAAATCTAGTGATGGTCTGCGAGGGACAGGATAGTTTTGGACCTGAATGTATTTCAGAGATACTGGTCAGGTATGCAGGTATGGTACCATGCAGAACCTCCCCAGGTCCTAGTGTTCCCAGAACCAGAACTAAACCTGGTGAGACAGCTTTTACTTTCTATGCTCCTCAGCTCAGCCTGAAAACCTGAGAAAAGGTTTCTTCCTTTAAATCAGGACTGAAAACTTTACCATGGAGGTCGTAGACGTTCAGTTTCATCCCGACTTTACTCCTCATCTTTTACTACAGTTCTTTATTGTCTTTAATGTCTTCTCTGCACCTTTGTTCCTTCCTTTTCCTGTGAAGGGCTTTGAATTACCCCGTGTTGCCTGAAGCTGAATCCACAGTGTGTTTGGTTCCAGATGAAGTTATGGGCGGCTGTTTGTAAAGTCATAAATCAGCAGCAATATTTTGGGTTATTTAGCCTGTCATGAGAAAAAAAATGGGCGTTCATTTTTCAATTAAATATCTTACTAGCAAATCAAATATGACATAGAATAAATAATAATAAATGTATTATTATAATGTATAAAAAGTCCAAACAGGATGATATTTGCTGGCTGGCAGCGAACATGAAGCTATGTAAGGATTTATGAGCGACGGTGCTGGGTTCAGGTCAGACTCCCGTGTCTTCATGTGGAAGCAGTGAACGGCTGCAGACTAATATGTGGAGCCTGTGATGATAAGAGCCTGGCCTGTAGTTTTATTAAAGATCAGATGTGATACGAAGGGCCTGTCTGTCTGCCTGCAGCTGCACGCTGACGTCTCCCTGTTCCTGCAGAAGCATCATGAAGCTCCACGAATGGAAATAAAGCAGACCTGATTCGGTTTCATCAAATGCTAATTGGAGAGAGGAGAAGTGGAGCAAGAACAGAGCGCTGTTTAACGTGAAGACCTGGAAATGCTTAACATTTAACAGTAAAGCCATACGGCGGATGATGGTCATCTTAATAATTTGTGTATTTATAGTAAAAACAGTAAAAAATAATCCAGTCATTGGTAACTGTTACTCCTGTAACGTGGGAGATGACTACTTTCACCTTTTTGTTTGTCTACCTGCCCTAACATGATGCATAATATAATTTTATAGACATGCTCGGCTTCAACCCTAAATAACACTTTATTGTTGTCCTTTGACTCCTATCGCCAGAGAAGAGCTGAGACAAAGCAAGTTTATCTGTAGCACATTTCAGTAAAAAGACAATTCAAAGTGCTGAACATGAGCAGAAGATGAAAGAAGAGAGAATTAACGAGGCTTTTTGGTTTTCCCGCTAAACTGTTTAGGCAAGGCAAGGCAAATTTATTTATATAGCACAATTCAGTACAGAGACAATGCAAAGTGCTTTACATGATTAAAATATAGAAATAAAAGCAAGTAGGAATAGAATGTAGAAACAAAAAAAAAGAACATTAAAAACAGTAAAACTGTTTAACTGTACCATTCAAAGGCAATTTTAAACAAAAGTGTTTTTAATCTCGATTTAAAGGAACTCAGGAATCCATATGTTTATGCACATAATTAATAACTGCCAGATAATGACAGAAGTAATAACTCAAAGCTCAGTTTTAATGACAGCAGGAAAACAATAAAAAAAAAACAGAAATTTTGGCCGATATATAATTTTGGTTAAAGTTAAAATAAGATAAGATGGGCTTTATTGATCTCACAATGGAGAAATTCACTTGCCCCATCGGTTCATACAAGAAGGTGCAGAGTAGGAAAGGTGCATTCAGTTATATACAGTGAATCTTCATATATACAATGGATCAAAAAGGATACAAAAAAAATACAAAAAGAAATAGGAAAAAGAAAAAGAAAAAGGGGGGATAATATTAATTAATGCTGATGCCTTGTATTGTTAATGATGTCACAACTTGGTGCCTCAGTTTCCGTGTTTAATTGTTGCTTAGTTTTGGTTTTCAGCAGGATGAGGTTGTTATATTTTACCTCGGTGGAGTTTATGGTCAGCAGGAACCTGTCATGGCGACGGTAGCGGACCATCTCCGCTCTGATGGATGTCGGTGCTTCTCTCTGCAGAGATGGCCTGGTTGCCTTACAGTCGAGGTTCTCCCAAGCTGGTGCTGGTGGTGGTCTGCGTCGCTCTGCTGCTGGACAACATGCTGCTCACTGTGGTCGGTGAGAAAACCCTCAATCAGAACTTTGTAGAACCTCCTCTCTCCACAGGACCAGCTGCAGGTTCATCTCCTCCAGTGTTGAGCTTCCACAGACTGAAGTTCCTTCTTCGTGAAACATCTCCAGCTCAGTCCGGTTGGGTGTAGAACATCTGAGAACATCGGTTTACAAGTCTTGCTACAGATTCTCAGCTGGATTCAGGTCTGGACTTTGACTAGGCCGTTCTAACCAGTCAATCTGCTGTCTCCTGCAGCCTCTACCAGGTTACAGGATGGTTCTGATTCAGCTCCATCCATCTCTCTCCGTCAGCTCTCAGATTTAGTTTCCCTCCACACATTTGGTGTTTTGCTTATGGTCTCCTGTGATCACAGCATCTTCTTCCAGATCTTTGGCAAACTGCAACCAGGACTTGCTCCGGTTTTCTTCTTGCTTCTCTTCCATAAAGGTCAGATTTATGGAGTCCATGTCTGTCGACAGATTCTCCTCCTGAGCTGTGGGTCTCTGCAGCTCCTCCAGAACCACCATGGTCCTCCTGCTTCTCTGATCAATGCTCTCCTGGTCCAGCCTGTCAGTCCAGGTGGGCGTCCATGTCCTGGTAGGTCTGCAGGTGGTCCATCCTCTCTCCAGGTCCAGATGATGATCAGAGCTCTGGGAGGTTCTGTAGAACCTGACCTGCTGTAAATTGGACCAGAACTTCCTCCCTGACCCGTCTGCTGGGTTCCTGGGTCTTGGTGCACGACGAAGAGGAGAACCAGAGCACGCTGAGCCCAGATCAGCTAACCCCCTCCCCTCAGAAACACCCCGTCTCAGGCGTGTTTCTGCCTTAACTCCAGACGTCGTCCTGTTTTGAATAAATTAAGAATCTCTGAGAATCCGTCATGTTTTCACATCCAGCCGTGTGTTATTTACGGGTCAGGACCCGTCCTCTGATGGAGCTCCGGACCTGCAGGTCGGGCGCTGTCGGTCTCGGTTAGACTCAGCAGCATTCAGATGCTGCGGAGGTCACAGACTCACACGTGTTCACCTCCTGAACCTGAACTTTAAATTTGACTCTGACGGTTCAGACCTGTCTCCTCCGTCTGTCCTCACCGCCTCCGCCATGTGAGCCTGGATCCACCAACCAATGCTTCTTCTCCTTTCAGTGCCCATCATACCAACGTTCCTGTATGCCATGGAGCACCCTAGTCCAGAACCGCAGACCGTCCAGCCGTCCCTGCGTGCTCCGCCAGCTGTGACCTCCCAGCCCTCCTCCTCCAGGTCTGATCTCCAGACCTCCGGGTGGACCTCCCAGCTGTCTGCACCCAACAGGAGAACTCCAGTCCTTGGCCCAGAGACTCAGCAGAACCCCCGGCTGCCTCCGCTGGTGTCCCTATTCGACAACAGCGCCGTTGACCTGCAGGGGGACCGGACGGAGGGCACCACAGACACAGCTCCGCCGGGCCTGACCGGCCCGACTGCAGAGCTGCTGCAAACCAACGGGACCGGCAACTCTACGGTAGGTGGAGCCCGGTCAGTCATCGGTGCTCCAGCTTCAAAACATCAGAAAATCAGCCGCAGAGACGAGGGTACGTTCAAAATTATGCTTTGGACCCAGCAGGCGGTTTCCCAGCGATGCTGACGACACACAGGTTTATGTTGCTGTGTTTGCTCATCAAATTCAGGATTTTTTTTCAGTTCTAAAGGAATATCTTCGTATCTTCAGTTTTCTGCTGAGGTTTTAATAGTTGGACTCAGAGAGACAGACTTAGAGGAAGACTCCGAACCTTCAGGTCAGATTTAGAGTCTTGGTCTTTAGTGACGAAGTCTAGTTGACAATAAAAACATCAGAGGAGATTTTAACGCTCTGCTTTAAGAGAAATTCAACTGCATGATGAAGACCAGTGCAGCTGTGGGCTGCTTGGGCGTTTCAGAATCGATTTTAATTTTTCAATAAAATTTTATTTATATAGTGTCAATTCATGAAACATGTCATCTCAAGGCACTTTACAAAGTCAAATTGTAAGGCTTTTATTATTAAACCCACTGACCGTTTCTGTCCCACATGCTTATAGATCTGCTTTTATGGTCCAATTAGCCTTCAGATCCCTCAGGTCTTCTGAAGAAGGTCCTCTGATAAAACCCAAGTGAAGGATAGAAAGCCTGTAGAACCGATCGCAGCGAGACCGCCGATGTTCCGGGTTCAGGTTCTCAGGATTAACATATCATTTAGACAGAGATCTGCCCCAGAAAGGAGAGGAAGGTTTGAGAGCGAGTGAAGCTGTGAGGTTACAGGGAGCAGAAATGAAGAAGGAGGAGGATTTAATGTCCAGGGCGACGGTGGAAAACAGGCGAAGAAACGAGTCCAAGCAGGTTGAGGTGGAGGAAAGTGTCAGGTGTGTTGTCTTCTCAGTGAGAATGAAAGGAAAGGCGTAGAAGACGGTGGTGAGACCAGAGATGTTGTCTGGTTTAGAGGCTGGAGGTAGTAGAGATGAAGATGTCGAGGTTCTCTGGGAGAGACGAGGATGGAGAAGATCAGAGTCCATCAGAGGGACAGCTGAGGTTAGATGTTCTGGAGATGAAGCCAGAGAGGCTGAGGTGGACATGTCCAGAGGAGGGACGGTGAGGACATCGGTAGAAGGATGCTGAGGCTGGAGCGGCCAGGCAGGAGGTCTGGAGGAGACCAGAGAGAAGGTTCATGGATGGAGGGAAGGAGGACATGAAGGTGGCTGATGTTAGAGAAGATGGAGACAGACGATTCTCTGTGGAGACCTCTGGAAGGAGAAAACCCAACGAAGAAGAAACATTTGATTTATTCCTATTTTCATCAAATCATGATTTATATCATGTGTTTAATTACCTTTAAATTGCAGGAATTTACTTTAAATCAATTTTAAATTATTTTTTTATGAAATTATTAAATTATTTTAAAAAAAGAATTCTGAACCGTCTGCATTCATTTTTTTTACTGATGATGAACTTTTACGCCCAATTTAGCTTAATTTTAATTAATTAATCCGTTAAGTAATATTTCTTTGTCCATTTTTATTTAATTTGTATCTTTTTGAATTAAATGCCAGTTTATTCCTCTCATGTTGCGCCAACATCACCAAACCTTTGTTCTTCCTCCGTCCTTCGATATCATTAACATCTCCATGTTCTCTAGCTTCTTCTTCGTTACTTCCTGATTTGATCTTCTGGGTCTTTGGCCGGTCTGAAACCACCAGAACCCTGCGGACAGTCTGCAGGGTTCTGCGCTCAGTTCTGGCTCTCCGTCCGGTTCTGACGGTCCGTTCCTGTCCGTCCTGCAGGACTCCGGATGTCTGCAGGACAGCGTCTTCCTGGAGGAGGAAAATGTCCGCGTTGGCTTGTTGTTTGCCTCTAAAGCTCTGGTCCAGCTGCTCATCAACCCGTTCGTCGGGCCGCTCACCAACAGGTACCGGTCCTGTTAGTGGACCCTTTGTCTGCCTGGTTCTGATCAACCCAGCTGGTGTTCTGATGCTTCATGGAGTTGGACTAACCGAGTGTTTGTGTGTCTGCAGGATCGGATATCACATCCCGATGTTTGCAGGATTCATCATCATGTTTGTCTCCACCATCAGTGAGTTCCCCGCCGACCCAAACACGGTTCTGACCCGAGTCTCTTCCGGGTTTCTCTGACTCCGTGTCCCTGTCAGTGTTTGCTTTCTCAGGGACGTACGCCCTGCTGTTCTTCGCCCGCTCCCTGCAGGGAATCGGCTCGTCCTTCTCGTCTGTGGCGGGTCAGAACCGCATCCACAAACACTCCCCAACAGAACCCAGAACTGCAACGACAAACAGAACCTGCAACCACACCAGAGAGGATAGAACCGTCTCCTCAGAAAAAATGGAAAATGGAAAATAGAAGCTGGGTCAACATTTCTCTTTCAGAACCCAGATTGGTTTCGTTGTTTCTGTTCAGGTTCTGGAAGAACTGATCGGTGCTGCTGAACAGATTCTGCTCTAAGGGGCAGTTTGGGTTTAAGTTTGGTCCATTTGGGTCCTGGTGGTTCTCCTCGGTTCTCCTTAGAAAACCCAAACGAAGAGAACTAAATCTGATGACCTGCCTCTTTAAATCCGTGTCACTAAAGCAGCGACTCAGAACCAAAATGTTTCTCTTTGTGATTGAATAAAACATTTAACTGCTACAAGAAACCGTTTTTTCCGATCACAAAACGGGT
Organism: Fundulus heteroclitus; assembly: GCF_011125445.2. NCBI lineage: Eukaryota > Metazoa > Chordata > Actinopteri > Cyprinodontiformes > Fundulidae > Fundulus > Fundulus heteroclitus. Next base: position 59,020 of record NW_023396555.1, on the reverse strand, counting down.
CAGAATGAGCAGAGGAGGGAAAGTTTTTACTAGTGTTGCACCGATACCGATACCAGTATGGGACGGGGCCCCGATCCAGCACTAAAATGGTGGTATCGGTATCGGCGAGTACCAACAAATAGGGCACCGATACCATTTTGATGTTTGTATGTCACTTGAACGCAGCCTTCTCTCTCCAGACTAGTATTATACATGTTATATAAGTTCATGAAAGTTGCACTATTTTGGCATTTGAGAGCCAAAACTCAGGGATTAAAAGAGATCATTCCATTATTAATGTAACTTTACTGTCTTACTGTTGCACTACTATTATACATGTTATAATTTCACAAATGTTGCACTATTTTGGCCTTTGAGAGCCAAACGTTCCAGGTAGGCAATAAAAAGTTCTACTGCATACTACCTAAGTAGTATATTTACACACACATCAATTTCGGCCTTTAAACTGTGCCGCTGATAGGCTTGGTCTGTGTTTGTCTGCAGGTCTGGGGATGTTGGCCAGCGTGTACACCGACGATGACGAGCGAGGCGTGGCGATGGGTGTCGCCCTGGGAGGACTGGCCATGGGAGTCCTGAGTGAGCCAGAACCCCACACACACACTGCTGAACAGATGAAGCGCTCCTGGTGCTTAGAGAACCCGTTACACGGGTCCAGATGTGGGAAGGTGTTTTGTGGAACATCAAGTCCTGTCACATCCGTGTTTCCTTTCATGTGCCTCCGCCCTCAACAGCGCATGTATGTTGGGATCAGGGCTGTTCTGCTGCGTAGGGTTAGGGTTCGTCTGTGCCGACAGCTCAGTGTCTAGTTTGAATTTTCTTCTCGGTAAATGACCAGCTGACAGACAACCCCGGTGTAGGAGTGAGAGCAGATAATTATTGACATAATTTCACTTTCAAGCCTCCATCATGCTGAGGTGAGCATCTGCATCATACAGAAGGAGTTCAGGTGAAGGGATTATTGGGCTGTTGCTGATTCTGGTTGCATACATGTGGTGCAAAAGAGTCCAAAAATGAGGGACTCACACTACATGTAGGAAGGATGGGGGGGTATGGCGACGTGACGTCCTACGGCGTTTAAACAAAATGCTAACGGGTGTAAATCAGACCCATAACAACGTTCCTTCAGTTAGCATCTTACTGCCAACAAGTCCTGCAGTTGCCAAAGTATGCCAGCAGGTGGCGCAGTTCTAGCAGTCGGCTTCTGAATCCCACAGTCTGGACATGAGGAGCAGCGGAGGTCACCCAGCCGCCTGCAGGCCATCCGGACTCTCCGCCTGAAGTCAGGTTCATCTTGTGTTGTGTTTCAGTCGGAGCGCCGTTTGGGAGCGTGATGTACGACTTTGTGGGGAAGAGCGCCCCCTTCCTGATCCTGGCCTTCCTGGCTCTGTTCGATGGAGGTAAGACTGACACAGCAGAGATAAGTGGAGCCCCCTGGTGGTGACGGAGGTGCTGAGGCAGATGTGTCTTTGTGTTGCAGCGTTGCAGCTGTGCATCCTGCAGCCCTCTAAGATCTGCCCTGGGGTGAGTAAAACCTGTTTGCACCACTTCCTGTTGTACCTTTTATCATCTCTTCTATTCAAGGTTAAATTCTACTTGATTAATACCTGTAGGTAAATTAGCGTTGCACTGGTTTAAACATTCATACAAACATCTTAACACAACCAGAACCATTCAGATTAATTTAAGAGCTCCAGGCTCCACAAACCCAATCAAAGCAGGACACCGAAGAGCAGAGAAAGACTTACAAATAGGATTATTTTATGAGAAGTAACCTTTAAAATAAAGCTTTATCTAACAACTGCCTGATCTGAGGATCACACATAGAATCTTTGTCAACTTTAAATACAAATTAAACTTTAACCTCCAGATTAGTGATGGTTGTCCAATATCTACAGGCAGGTTTTCAGCTGATCTACCAAAACGGCGTATCAGTGGGAAATAACTTGTTTGTGTAGCAGCGGAAAGAGATATCATGTTTTTGTTAGTATGGAGGCATGGGGGAGAAGGGGGGGGGGGGGGGGGGGCTAAAACCGAGCCCTGAGGAACACCAGACAGGAGAGGACTGGAGGAAGTTACAAGTTACACAGAAAGATCGATCTGCCAAATAAGATCAGTAATTACAGATCTGTCATTAAAACCCTTCAAAAGAGCCGATTCAGTGCAAATGTCAAGGTTTAAAGCCTGAATGTAAATCTCTCAAATATTCTGCTCCTCCATGAATTAAAAAAATAAGCTTCCTTCTCAGGACAAAGGAACAGCAGCTTAGAGACCGGCCTATGATCTTTAGAGACTTTAGGATCGGGTTTGAATTATAATTTGGTCAGACTGCTGGTAGAAATGACCCAGAAGGGTTCTGGAGGTAGAACATTGATGGTGGAACCTGCAGCGGAGCAGAAAACAGATGTTAGTGTCCAAGTTTACTGATGGATTTTTCCCGGTTCTGTTAGTTCTGATCCACAGTGAGCAGCTGGGCTTCTGTGTGTGTTTCAGAGTGTGGAGGGAACACCTTTACTGACCCTCTTAAAAGATCCCTACATCCTCATCAGTGCAGGTAAGCAGGTCTACGCCCTCACCTGTTGGGTCTGATGAGGGCGGGGATGCCATCAGCTGAAAGTGTCTATCCTTCTATAATCTAATTATCCATCTATCTATCTATCCATCCATGCATCCATCTATCCATCCATCCATCTATCATCTGTCCTCCTGAAGGCTCGCTGTGCTTCGCCAACATGGGCGTGGCCATCCTGGAGCCCACGCTGCCCATCTGGATGATGCAGACCATGTGCTCTCCGAAATGGCAACTTGGTGAGATCCAGCATCCCAAACTCCCGAATCAAGCTCACAAAAAGCCTCTGCTGTGCTTTTTGCTCCTGGCTCTGAGAGAACCGTCGCCTGAGCGGTCGAGGAAGAGGAGCGATGGATTCAGAGCTGGGTGGCCAATCAGAGCTCAGCGTGGAGATGACGCTCTAACCCTCCTGTTGGTGCTCAATCTGTTGCAGGCATGGCCTTCCTCCCCGCCAGCATCTCCTACCTGATCGGAACAAACCTGTTTGGAGTTCTGGCCAACAAGATGGGACGGTCAGTACCGGAGCTCATGGTTCCCAAACCCAACCTCAGAAAACCCGCCAGAAGGTTCAGGAACACGTCAGATAACAATCCATAGAGAACAATTAAAGCCATGTGGCTGCAGTGACAATAAAGATAATTATTCTATGTAGCAATAATAAATGGGTCGGCATGATGGCAGACAGCTCCTTGTTTAAACAGCTGCAGCAGAACCAGAACACGTAGAACACACTGCAAAAAGGGAACTAAAAGTAAGTCAAATTTTCTTGAAATTAAAGTATTTTTCCTTGATTTAAGCAGGTAAATAAGACTATTTGCCAATGGAATAAACATGTTTTGCACTTAAAATACGAACATTTTCTCTCTATCATCTTATCTCAAGGGCAGGATATCTAATTATCTTATTGTAGTGGTAAAAATACTCACTCCATTGGCAAATAGTCTTATTTACATGCTTAAATCAAGGACAAATACATTCATTTCAAGAAATTTGACTTACTTTTACTTCCATTTTTGCAGTGCATGCAACGCCAGGTTTAGTCTGTAAATCTGTTTCCACATTGCTGCTGAAATGCTGAAAACAGCTTTAGGACTCGTTAAGCTCTGCCGAGGTTCCTATGAGCACGTTGTGCTCTGGGAATCAGCCCAACGGTTTGAGTCTTCGGTGCTGTTCAGACCCGATCCGGCCTAGAAGATGATCGGGCGTGTCTGTGTGTCTGCAGGTGGCTCTGCTCCATGGTGGGAATGTTTGTCGTTGGCGTCAGTCTGCTGTGTGTGAGTCCAGGCTCCGCCCACTTCTCCGCCCCTCTGTTACTGTGGCAACCTGAACTCTAACCAACAAACCATTAACACAACCAAATACCCAACTAACCCTCCACCTGTCCATATATGCAACATTTGCGGCAGGTTGACACGTAACGCTGACATGTTTGTGCTTCAGGTTCCTTTCGCCACCAGCATCTACGGCCTGATTGGACCAAACGGCGGCCTGGGCTTCGCCATTGGTGATGTCCATCAGCTGATCTTCTGACGTACAGAGATACGTTTCATGTGGGAAGCGCTAATGAAGTGTGTGTTCTTCTGCTGCAGGCATGGTGGACTCCTCTATGATGGCCATCATGGCTTACCTGGTCGACATCCGCCACGCCTCCGTGTACGGCAGCGTGTACGCCATCGCTGACGTGGCGCTGTGTATGGGCTTTGCTATAGGTAACCGCACTCAGAGGGAAAACGTCAGCCAATAAACACGGCCCGTCACAGATGTGGACTCTTTTCTGCTGTTTCAGGACCGTCCACCGGGGGCGCTCTAGTCCAGGCAGTGGGCTTCCCCTGTCTGATGGTGTTCATCGGGGTGATCAACATCCTGTACGCTCCGCTTTGCTTCCTGTTACGTAACCCAGCTGTTCGAGAGGAGAAAATGGTAAATATGAGAGGAAGCCGTCACCTGTGGAGCTGATTTATGGGTCTGACTCCATCCTGTGAACGTTTACGCTCAGGACAGACAGGATTCAGACTGTGTCCAAAACTAAAGACGCGAGCCGCCGCACCGTCATCAGTTAAATAGAAACTAAACCTAAAAGCAGAAGCTGTGTGAAAAACGGCCTCCATGGGATCTAAGAGGGAAAGCAGGAGGCAGAATGGAGCTCCACCTCAGACGCTACCAGCCTCAGTCAGCGGGTCAAAGGGTTCTAGTCACGTTCTATTACTTAATGAATTATTTTATTTCGGGGTTTTATGTTGTTTTTGCTCTATTTGTTAGTAAACAAAGCACTTTTGTGCATATTTACCAAGACCATGTGACCGGGGGTACAATATGGAGCGTGTGCGCTGTGAGTAAACAAGGAGACGCAGTGGAGCCACAGACACACATAGTGACGTTATAATGAATAAATTCGATAAGTACGTCTTTGTTCATACCTGTGAAACGTAACGGCAGCAGATCTGGATAGATCTGGTTTGTTTAAGAATGAAGCGTCTCTAAATCACTCCACTGTGCCACCTGACCTCCAATATGGCAGCAACAACGACAACAAGGCGTCTACGTATATACATCAGTGGTGGAGCCAAGTGAGTGAGCAGCGCCCAGAACCATGATGGACAGAACATTGATGGAAAGAACCATGATGGACAGAACCATGTAAAACCGTATAATAAATGTTGATCTGGGGACACCTGCCATCCTGATGCTTTTAGTATAGAATGCTGTAGAACATCCTGTCATCTGGAGGAACTGAGGAGTTTTATCAGGTTATTTTTAGAACCCCAGTTCACATCATGTCGTCTCAAGGTTCTGTCCTGAACTGATTTCATCAAATCCTCAAGGTTGGTCAGAAAGTTTCCTCTCTAAGGAAACCCAGCAGGTTGCATCAAGTCTCTCCAAGCAGCATTCACTCCTCCTGAAAGAGCGTAGAGCCACAGTGGACAGTCGTCTGCATTGTTGATGGCTTTGCAGCAATCCCTCATACTGAGCATGCATGAAGCGACAGTGGAGAGGAAAACTCCCCTTTAACAGGGAGGAGAACCTCCAGCAGAACCACAACCAGGCTCAGTGTGAACGCTCATCTGCCTCCACCCACTGGGGCTTAGAGAAGACAGAGCAGAGACACAGAAAGCTCAGAAGCTCACATTGACCCAGGAGTACTTTCTATCCTGTGGCTAGACCCGCTTTTTTTTTTAGAAATGTGGCCCTTAGGGCCTGTTTTTGAGAACTAGCACCTTTTACTGCTTTGCTGACGACCTTCAAATCTGTTGGCCCCCTGATTAAAGAACCCCGTTATTGAACTGTCCTGCTGATATAAAGGCCTGGATGAGATCAAACTTCCTCCACCTCAACTAAAATAAAACAGAAGTCAGGATGTTTGGGAGATCCGATATTTCCAACACCACTGAGCCCTTTCTGTCCTACAAACCCTTCTCTATCAGAGATATTTTTTCTTACTGCTCCTTTAAATCCACAAATCAGTTGTCAAGACAAGTTTTTTTTCTACCACGGCTCTTGCTAAAGTAAAGCCTTATTTCCTTCCTGAGGATTTTAAAAGATTAATCCATGTTTTTATATCAACTCACCTGGATTATTGTAATTCCCTTGATGTCGGTTTAGATCAGTTTTGCCCTCAGGCTCGTCTGTTAACAGGAACAACAGGAACTCCAGTTCTGACCTCCTGTTTGTTACGGATTTTAAAAAGTTGTTCCTTGTTTTTAAAGGATCTCATGCAATGCCACAAGAACAGTAAGGTCTAACAACCTGCGGCTCTAAGATGTTCTGAGGTCCAACCTGAACAAAAGAGGTGATCAGAGCTTCTCTGTTGCAGCTCCAGAATGAGGAATAATCTAGCGGTCCATTTAAGAGCTGCTCAGAACCTACAGACCTTTAAAACCAACCGGCCTGGTGTTCTGAACTATTTCTATTTTTACGCTTTTTATTCGCTTTGGTTCCACTTGTATAAATAAAGTTAACTTTGACATCTAGAGTCCAGCAGAAGCTCGGTCCAAACCAGGTCAACAGTTGTTGTTGGACCTTCAGAGAGCTAAGCTGAATGAACTGAAGCAGAGTTGGAAAGAAGAGAGCAGAACTTCTCCACAGGGACGTACCAGTAAAGTCTGGGAGAACCCACTGCTTAGTTACTGCAGCTGGAGGAGGTTCTAAAACCTTCTGGATCAGGAGCACTCAGTACTGAAGCTCTGCCCGTACGGCACCTCCAGGACGGCTCCAAAGTGAGTTGATTAAAGGAAAAAAAATGCTGTAATTTTTTTCATCAACAATTAACAATCCATACGTCCTGGTCGTTGCCTGTGAACCATGTTTAGTTTTCCGGATCTGCGGTTTCTTCAGTTTCAGGCTGATCCTCTCCGGCCCTCAGCAGCGTCTGACAGGCAGAGAAACAGACGAGCCTTTGGAGTTTTTAAGCTGCTCCTCCAGCAGCTCTTAATTAACCATTAATTCATTCAAAATAAACTAAAAATAACTAATAACAGTTAGTTTATCAGTTGTTGTTTTTTTATTTCTCATCTTATAGCAACTGTGTTAAAAACCAGAGAAAAACACTGATAAATATTGTATTATTGTTCTCGTTTTGTGTGTGTTTGGGGGGGGGGGGACAAAGCATTTGCCCTCAGGGCAGCAGCATCTCTAGCGCCGGCCCTGGGTGTGCTGGTGTCTTCAGCCACAGCTTCTGCTCCGTTGTTTGAGGTTCTGGCCTTGTTCCAGAACCGGGTACGGTGTCTTTGAAGAGTTCAGCATAAACCTCCTTTAGTCCCACATGAGCTGCTGGTTCTCCAACTGTTTCTTTGTTTTGGTCGTGTTGGCCAAACCTACAACCCTCTGCTGTGATTGGTCAGTTCAGGGACGTCCCCCAGATTGTGGACCAGGTTCTCTGCGGGTCTTTGTGTTGCGTCTGATCCTCGGTTGGGTTGTTAAGCAGCTACGGTTGATCAAGTCAGCTCAGACAGCGTTTCTGAAGTCTTTACAGGGTGACCGGACTGAAGCAGCTCCTACCTGCTCAGGTAGAAACTGCCAGGGACCTGCAGGAGGGCTGAGAGCCGTGGAGGCTGATGGGTAGACATCAGCATCTTCTATGGAGTGTTTGCTGGAGCAGCTGATCTGTAGCCGGGAGGAAGAGGCTGGATAAGCTGGTTAGGAGGACAAACTCTGGACCCAGTGAGGTGGTGGAGACAGAAGGACTGGAAGACAAATGCCATCACTGATGGACAATGTCTTCCTCCACATGCATGTACCCGCTGCTCAGTCCTTGGACCAATTCTCTTTACTATAAATATGCTTCTGATTGGTAAAATTATCAGGCAGCATGGGATTAACTTCCACTGTTATGCTGATGACACTCAGCTATATTTATCCATAAATCCTGATGAATCCAATCAATTACTTCGACTGCAGTTATGTCACCAGTTACAGTCTGAGCTCCATGAAGCCTGGCATCATTGTCCTGCAGATAAATCAGGATTGATGGTGTTCTGAGTGATGGCAGGGTGGAGCAGGAGATGGATTTGAGGTTCATCCTGCAGCATTACAGCCGTTAATCCAGTTAGTGGGGGTGAAGAAGGTTGTTCTGCAGGTGAAGCTCTGGATTTGCTGCTCCATCTACAGTCCAACTTTCACCAGTGGTTATGAGATATGATCAAGACTCTGCGTGGTCTATCTGCTGTGAATAGATTCTGGGAGGGCTTGGCTTCCTCTCAGAGGTGTTCCTCAGGGACCAGACCTAAGACTCTCCCTGCCTTCTTGGATTACCCATGACCACACATCAGATCTTCTATGCAGAAGACAAACAAATCTCACATCTTTTCTTTACATTATTAAACCAGAAGGTGATTAAAAGAAACTTCCTCTTTCAAAGCTATCTTCTGTGTTTCAGGCAATCATCGACCAGGAGTGCGTGATGCACCGGAAAAGCTACAACACCAACAGGGACAGCCGTGAGTTTCCTCTGAGTGACTACAGCGAAGAGGAAGAGACGGAGGAGTGAAACCCTCCGGGCTTTCGTTGTGATGTCGTCTAAAGACCCAATTTTAACTTCGGCGTTCCACTTCCTGTCGTCACAATCATGGAGAGGAAGGAAGGAGAGTAGTGTTTTACAGCTGCAGGGGAGAACCTGCAGGTCTCCTCCGTTATTAATGTGAATCCTTTAGAGGACGCCTGAGTATCTCCAGCTGATGGTTCTGGTTCCACCTGTTTGTCTGTGTTCAGTTTGTGCAAAAATAACAGGATTCTTCAACAGGCTTTCTGTTTACTGTCATTTGTGATCTGAGCGCATAACCACAGTGACTCGTTATCCTCCTGGTCTCATTCTTCACCTGGAACCATCTCAGCTTCATCATGAGTCAGAATCTGCTTATTGGTTGAATCTGGTCAAAATTCATCTCATTGTTCCATGAAAAGGATCCTGTTGTAAGCTAAATAAACTGTTTACTCAATATAAAATATTAGTGAAGAAGGAAGATCCCACAGACAGAACCAAAGTGTTCAGTCAGACAGAACCGGTTCCTCCCAACCTACCGCCCTGAGCTCTGGGTCATCACAAACATTTATTATAATTATTACCACAGAAACCGGGGCAGGTAGATTATCCCTTCTTACCACTAATGAGACCTTGTTAACACTGATGAGACCTCGTTAGCACTAACGAGCCGACAAATTTAACTGATTCAGCATGAGCAGACCAAACCGTTCATGATTCAGTGAATCAGTGGCAAAACGCACAAACTTTATCGGCCCTTTTAAAGGTTCTCTGGTTACTTTTAGCGAGCTTGGCTTCATTCTTCAGTCTGAAACCTAAATGCAGAGAGTTAAATGTTACCTGTGTCGGTCACCTGAACCACAGCCGTGTGTTTACCTGTGTCAGTGTTCAGGTGTTGATCTGAGCACAATCTGCCCGCCTGGAGCCTGTGGCGCTGAGCCGTGTCTCTGTGTTCCTGCTTCTTATCTGACCCTTCATTTCCTGTCGGCTCGATTCTCCTTCAGAGGGAAAGTTAAACAGGAAGAGGCTGAAAAGCTGTTATCATCCTGAGATCAAACACCTGATGGGAGGCTGCGCTCCAAACAGGTCCGGTTCAGCTCCACTTCACAACAAACATCCTCTCAGAGCACTTTCCACCACAGACTGGTCTGTAGTTACAAGGCCCAAAATTATTCATACCCCTGGAAAATGTAGGCTTGAAGGCATCTACTTTTGGCACCTTCTTCTGACTATTGACTATTGAGCCGATGTGACAAGTAAATTTCTCCAATATGAGATTAATAAAGCCTATCTTATCTTATCTTATCTTATCTCTTAATGTGACCCACATGTTTATCTGACTGGAAGTGATATTAATGTTCTGGAGCGGAACAGACAGAACAGCCAGACCTAAAACTGGGGAGGGAGCTAAAGATTAGGGTTATGGCAGGGAGCCCTTCTATCCTCAGACCTGGAGCTCATCTCCAAAGATAAATCACCTAAACACCACAGGAGACCTGGAGAAGCTGTTCAAGCTCTGGATGCTGTCAAAAACAGAACCTGCAGAGCCGGTTCTCTGGACGGTTCTCCTTTAAACGGTTCTTCTCTTCTCCAGGAGACGTCTTCTGTCTGAGGAGTTCCAGGTAAACTGAGCCTTCACAGCAGAACCTTCAGTGGATCAACAGGTTTAACTGACAGTCAGAACTGGTTGTTCACAAGCAAAAGAGGACCATCAGCCAATCAACGGCTCGTTATTGTTCCCAGGAGGCGGAGTCAAGCTCACAGTAATGGCATCGGAAAATAGGGGGTTTGCTGTGATGCCCATAAAGATTTTTCCATTAAGTATTGAGAAATGAAACCCGTTTTATATTTTACCTTTTGACTATGTCTTAAATAATTTAGCATCTAAATGTGCCGGGGTATGAAAGAATTTGGGCTTGATGGTAATTGCTCCAGGCAGAATCACTCCTGGTGCCGATCAGTACGCAGCTGATCGTGAAAGGCCAGTTGAGGGGTTTCCTTTTGAGGAAACAGAGAAGAATTAACTTTGCAGCAATCCAAGCAAGCACGTGGCGACAGTGGAAAGGAATGACTCCGCCTCAACAGAAAGACACCTCATACTAAACCAACCATTCATTAACAATACAAGAAGGAGAGACAACAATGAAGTTGGTTTTCAAATAATCTTGCAAGGAGATCGAACGGAGATGCTTAATACAGATCTCCAAATCCAATCTGAAGCAAATCCGTCGTCTCCTCTCTATTTATTAGGAAAAGGAATCCCTGGTTCCATTGTCAAGCTAAGGGGTAGGGATAAGCAAAACAAATGTGACCTTTGAGATAAAACCAAGCAGTTCACACAGTACAGTACTCCAGATGGCTGAATGGAGTTCATAAAAACACTTATCATAGTCACAATATATTTCTCGGCTTTCTGCAGGCCTTCTGCAACTATAAGAGAGAGATCTAAAACATTAAAACTTCTTAGTAGTAAAGAGTAAATATATATGATAAATGCAATGAAAATAGTAAATAACATAAAATATGTAGAAGATAGAATAATTATATCAAAGTAGACAGGGTGTCTGCCTCACGGACCAAAACTGGGAGTTGGTTCCACAGGAGAGGAGCCTGATAGCTAAAGGATCTGCCTCCCATTCTACTTTTAGAGACTCTAGGAACCACCAGCAGACCTGCAGTCTGAGAGCAAAGTGCTCTGTTAGGAACATACGGGGTAATCAGAGCTCTGATATATGATGGAGCTTGATTATTAGGGGCTTTAAATGAAGACGCCTTATATCTGTGTTGCAGTAATGTTGACTAGATAATCTAGTAGTAATAAATGGGTTAAAATTCTCAGTACTTGTGACTGTGATGATGCCACAGCTTTAGTTTAACACATTTAAAATCTGATTTTCCACACTCTTTACCTAAGTCTGCCACCCAGTGCTGTGTTATAGTAACTGCTGGAGAAACCAAGGGATCATGGGACGATACGCAGACACCAATTTATAAAAGAAAGAAAGAAATCTGTATCATTGCTCGTTGAAACAAAATGTGTCTTCTGCATCTCACACTCAGGCAGCAGCTTCCAGCGTCCAGGGAGCAATCTGGGTTTTGCTGAGGGACCCATAGTGACAGTCTGAGGGGTTTGAGCCAGGTTCTTGCAGCCTCCTCAGAGGTCTTTGCTCTAAACAGCAGCCACCACTCCCGTAGAAGCAGATAAATCAGATTTGCCCAGTGAGTCAAACAGGGTTTCTGTCAGCGATGGTTTCATTTCGTCCCTGAGCTCAGAAGTCTTCGCTGCTTTAAGATCCGAGTTAGCGGATGAGGTGAGGTCTCCTCCATGTTCTGTTGGATGAAGTGAGTCACATGAAGGTAAAATGATACCTGGAGGCTGCTGATGAAATGTGGAGCGTCATAGTTCTTTTTTAATTATTAATGACTTTCACACAAACATGCATCATGTGTCTGGTGGGCCACCAAGGTCATGTGGATCACTTGGGTCTAGTGGGTCACCTGGGTCATATGGGTCACCAGGGTCATGTGGGTCACAAGGGTCAAGTGGGTCACCTGGATCAAATGAGTCACTTGGGTCAGGTGGGTCACCAGAGTCATGTGGGTAAGTTGGGTCAAGTGGGTCACCTGGCGCTCATCCCCAGCAGTCATTGGGCTAGAGGCAGGGTGACCCTGGGAAGGTCACAGGACAAACAACCATGCACTGAAAGCTACGGCTGATTTAGAGAGACCAGTGAACCAGACAGGAGGAGAGAACCTGGTGAGAACCCTCACATCCACGAGGAGAACATGAAGAGCCTGAACCCAGAACCTTCTTGTTGCGACCCAACAGCGCCACCACCTTCTCCTGTGCAGCAACATTTCAAATACAACCGAAGCGGTTCTGAAGTTCAAGGTTTAACTGCAGATCAGTGACATCATCAGCGTTATCTACCGTGTGCCCCGCCTCTGTGTTAACCACCCCCCCCCCAGCAGATCACAGCAGCTTCAGAAGGTTTCCTGCTGCTTTGAAACCTGAACCAACCCTCTGCAGCTCCATCAAAGCTGCTGGCCTCCTCTGATGTGGTCGAGTCGGCGTAAACACGCAGGAAGCAGCTCAGATCTGCGACTCTGAGGCTGATTTACGGCCATCAGAGGCTGGAGGCGTTTCATCTGCTGCTAATATCCCCACAAACACACGCGCCTCTGATGTCGCCCTGCGGGTTGCCAGGTCTGCTCCAGGTGAGCCAGTGATCCAGCGGATCACTGGGTCCTTCAGAGCGGAAGAGGATGACTGCAGGAGGAAGAGCGCACCGCTGTGAGCTGGTTCTGCAGGTTTGACCGGTTCTAAAAGCCCAAACAGCTGCTGAGGAACCCGGTTCTGTAAAAACTAGAACAGAATCAAAGTTTGTGTAGACAGAAAGCTGCAGCTGATCCAGAACGCTGCTGCCTGTGTCCTCACTAAGACTAAGAACGTAGAGAACATGGACCCGGTTCTGAAGTCCTCACTAAGACTAAGAACATAGAGTACATGGACCCGGTTCTGAAGTCCTCACTAAGACTAAGAAAGTAGAGAACATGGACCCGGTTCTGAAGTCCTCACTAAGACTAAGAACATAGAGTACATGGACCCGGTTCTGAAGTCCTCACTAAGACTAAGAACGTAGAGAACAACGACCCGGTTCTGAAGTCCTCACTAAGACTAAGAACGTAGAGAACAATGACCCGGTTCTGAAGTCCTCACTAAGACTAAGAACATAGAGAACATGGACCCGGTTCTGAAGTCCTCACTAAGACTAAGAACGTAGAGAACATGGACCCGGTTCTGAAGTCCTCACTAAGACTAAGAAAGTAGAGAACATGGACCCGGTTCTGAAGTCCTCACTAAGACTAAGAACGTAGAGAACAACGACCCGGTTCTGAAGTCCTCACTAAGACTAAGAACGTAGAGAACAATGACCCGGTTCTGAAGTCCTCACTAAGACTAAGAACGTAGAGAACATGGACCCGGTTCTGAAGTCCTCACTAAGACTAAGAAAGTAGAGAACATGGACCCGGTTCTAAAGTCCTTCCACTAAGACTAAGAACGTAGAGAACATGAACCCGGTTCTGAAGTCCTCACTAAGACTAAGAACGTAGAGAACATGGACCCGGTTCTGAAGTCCTCACTAAGACTAAGAACGGAGAGAACATGGACCCGGTTCTGAAGTCCTCACTAAGACTAAGAACGTAGAGAACATGGACCCGGTTCTGAAGTCCTTCCATGGCTCCCTGGATCTCAGAGAATAAACTTTAAAATCCTTCTGTTAGTCTATAAATCCCTGAATTAGCACCTAAATCCATCACAGACTTGTTATCAGGGCATCAACCCTCCAGACCACTCAGGTCTTCTGGCTCCAGCCTGCTCTGCAGAACCAGAACCAGAACCAGAACCAGACATGGAGAAGCAGCATTTAGTTCCTATGCTCCACTGATCTGGAACAAACTCCCAGAAAACTGTAAAAGTGCTGAAAGCCTGAGTTCCTTTAAATCAAGATTAAAAACACATTTGTTTAGGATTGCCTTTGACTGTTTTACTGAAACATAATTAGTTCAACTTTTTGAGTCCAACTGTTTTTAATGTTCTATTTTGTTTATACATTTTATTCCTACTTGCTTTTATTCTGTTTTATTTTCCTATATTTTAATCATGTAAAGCACTTTGCATTGTCTCTGTACAGAAATGTGCTATAGAAATAAATTTGCCTTACCTACCACCCTGACCTGGTTTGTTCTGTCTTGTGTTTATAATACACAATAACTTCAAATAAATGTCCTTAAAAATACCAAAAATCGCTGAAGACCTGCTGGGTTTTCTGAACACGACGGCTTTTATATTCATGTTAATATTTATCTCTGGGCCGTTTTAAGGTCCGTTTACTTACTGTAACTCCACAAACACTGAAAAGATTTCCATGAAATTAATTTGACAGCAATAAACCTCGTTTTACCATGAAAAACAAAAAAATATATAATTGTTTGAAAAACAGAACTTTCTTCCAATTTAAACGAATCAGCTGGAAACAGACGTTTGTTCACCAGCTGCTGATTTCATGGAGGAACCACAAACACACGTTAACATCCGTCTGATGGTACCAGGTGGGTTCTAAGTCCAGACCCGGTTAAGTAGAGGGTGGTTCTGATGCTGAGGAGGAACGGTCGGGCCAGGTTCTGGATGAACTCTGTTCTGAATCCATCTGGGACCAGTGGAGCTGCTGCAGGACCGGGCTGATGTGACGGAACCAGGAGGTTCTGGTGAGAACTCTGACCCACTTCAAGCTGACGGAACGATTTAGAGGCAGACCAAAGAGAGGAGAAGTTCCAGGAGGCAATAAGGTTCTGGACCTGGACCAGAACCAGAACCGATGCAGAGTGAGGGGAAAGAGAGAGGGAGAACGGAGCTGCAGTGGAGGATGAGACCCAGACTCAGAACCACCAGAACCACTGGGAGAACCTGTCGGTTCTGTAAAGTTCAGCTTTTTTAGGTTAATTTGAGGTCTGGAACAAGTTTGAGTTTTACTAGGAATTTTGGTTTTCTGGCAAAGCGACATTTTTTCAGCACCGACAAAACGGGCCTGAACATGAGCAGCAGAACAGAACCTGATTCGGGTCAATCAGTAAAAATTTAACTTTTCTCTTTTATTTTCAGTTTCCTTTGATGTTTTACTGATTATTTCTCCTCCAAACATAATTATGAAGTTTCCTCTTCAGAACCTTTTGCTCATATACTTTCTTTACAAAAGGTTCTGTTAAAGTCCAGGTCCAGGTTCCTCCTGACCCAGGTCAGAGAGTTCTGGACCCGCTGGTTCTGGACCCGCTGGTTCTGTGGACGGTCCAGTTCTTGCTGTTCGCTGATTCCTCCGGAACCACAGGGGGCGGTGCCGAGCTGCGCCCTGGGCCGGAAGTTTTCACCGGAACCGCGCTGTCAGCTCGGGTCGTCCCGCAGACTTTGGATCAGAACCGGTTCTGGTGCTGCTTAGGAGGGCGGATCTCAGGTCAGTTGGGTTAACCAGGCTTTTCGGCTCCGGATGTTGGTCGTTTCGTTGCTTGTGCAGTTTTGGGTCCGGCCGAACCTGATGTTCTCCCGGCCCGCAGGACGGGAACGTGGTTCTGGTTCTGGTGAATGAAATCTCCCTGCAGGATGTGACTCTGTTTTTGACCCACTTCGTGTCTCCGGTGCTGCTTCCTGATGCAGACTTCATTTCCTTCATGCTTAATTTATTATTCAGTAGTTTAGTTATTTAGAATCAGAACCGACTTCAGTAGAACCGGAACCGGACCTCCGGGTCCATGGGTTTCCTCTCAGTGATCAGACCTGGCTTCATTTCCCTCATCCTTTAGGAGTTTAAAGCAACATTAAGGTCATTTTCTGCATTGCATCAGCCGCTGGTTTGGTGATTTCACGCTGAACACAAAGACCCAGATCTTAAATTTAGTAAAAATAACAAGTAGATAAAGTTAAATAAGGTTAAATAAAGTTAAACTAAGGTAAATAAGGTTAAATAAAGGCATACAAGGTTAAACAGAGGTAAATAGAGCTAAATTAAGGTAAATAATTGACAGGATGTGAGCTATTTGTTAAAAAAAGAATAAAACCATTTAATGAGAAAAGGGTTAAGATTCCTCTGCTGTAGTTTCCTGATGAGCAGATGAGGTTGTGACGTATTAAACGCAGAAATAAAACCTGTAAACAAAAGGCGATGTAGGCCTTTGGTTTTAAAGATGTTTAAGTGTCAGGTGTGTGATGATGACATCATCTGTATCATCTGTAACATGGTTCTGGTTCTGATGATTCATGTAGTAGTTTAATTGTTTAGAATCAGAACCAACTTCAGTAGAACCAAGGAACTGGACTTTAGGGTCCAACACAGACTAACAAGCTTTTCCTCTTCCTCTCTTTTCAGGATGGAGCTCTCATCCCTTCTTCATGACCTTCAGCTCTCCTCCTCCTCCTCAGAGAAGTCCCGCCCATCTCATCCCCTCCCTCCAATCACAGAACTCCTCGCTCAGCTGCAGAAGCTGCTGATTGGAGCAGCTGGTAACCCCTCTGAGAGCAGCACGCTGATTGGCCAGGTTCAGCGCCTGTTTCAGACTGCAGATCCTGATTGGCTGCTCTCTCCGCTGTCGGACGATGAGGGAACTGGATGGGCGGAGCTTCGGTCGGCGTACAGGTCTGTGATCAGTGCTCTGATTGGCTGTGCAGCTCTGCCCCTCTGCGAGGACGACTGCAGCTCCTTAGACGCAGCGGCCTATCAGAGCGTCCCAAGTGGAGCCGCCGCCGTATGCTCCGCCCTCACGGCGTTGCTAGGACACTGGAGAGAAGGAGGCGGAGCCAGAAGAGCCGAGACGACTGGGCTGGTGCTCGCCGTGGCTCCGCCCATTTACCTGTTCTCTGTCACGCATCTCCAGGTGAGTCAGGAGACATCCAGGAAAATAATCTAATTGTGATTTTTTTTTCTTAATATTGCGATTTAATGCGTTTTTTCCCCCAGTTTAATTTATCATGTCTTTTTAAATATATACAAACAACAAATCAATTTGTTTCCTCGCTGTGCAGATTAGTTGCTAAAAGACCCGCAGCATCTAAACTCTGAGCAGAAATGATTGCGTTCTGCCTACAATATATTTCAACCAAAATTGCAATTTTGACTTTTCTCTGTGTTAACCACAAGCAACAAAAATGGCCTCTAAATAAAGATGTTTGTAAACAAGGACTATTTAAAACAAGAACTTTTAATGTTTCTATTGATCAGAATATTATTCAAAAGAACAGCTTTTAATTTAATTGGACATCAATCCTTGTTGAACATAAAGTCCAACCAACAAGCAAGTCTTTGTATTAAACTGATTGACCTGTACTTAATGCTATGTATGATTATATAAACTCTATAACAAGTAATAAAATTAGATTATCTCACTGCTGCAACTGTCTTCCCTTCCATGTGGAGGCAAACCCACTTCAAACATTTTACCAACACCTAATGGACATGTCTGATTCACTAATTGTTACAGAGCCAAAGATTGCAGACTTAGCGATTTGGAAATTGCGTTTTTTTAAATTGCGATTATATTGAAAATGCGATTAATTGTTCAGCCCTAATCCAGGCTGGTGCTGTTGCTGCATTCAGAGCCAGGCTGAACGCTGTATGACCCAAACTGGGTCCGGTTCTGCTGGCCTTCAGCCCAGACTCACCAGCTGCCGTCCACAGAAACCGACTTTCTAATAAAGCGATTTGTGACATCAGCACCAGACAAGCCTCGGCTTTAATGATTGGCGGTTCTGACGGTTCTGTCTGTGCTGCAGGATCAGGCCTGGACCAGCGCCGCGTCCAGGAAAGCCGCACGCCGTCTCCACGAGGCGCTGCTCCGGGCGGGCGGCTGGAGAGACTCCGCCCACCTGCTGATGGGGGACGAGGACGCGGGGGACAGAGGGATTCTGGGCGGCGTCCTCGACGTCCTGCAGCCTCAGCTGACCAAGTGAGACGTTGGACCAGGGGGGGGACAGCGAGGCGGCGCTGGTTTAGTTCTGACGGAGCCTCTGGGCCACAGCTGGTTCTGATCCGACTGGTTCTGTCTGACTCACGCTGGCTCTGATCTGGTTTGTGTCGCAGGGATTCGTGGCGGCGCTGTGAGGCCGTGAAGCTGGTGTTCGCCTGGACTCTCCTGCAGGTCAGTTTTCTACGGCAACAGGAAACTACCCACAATCCCGCTGTGACATGTTCCTGTAGTCAGGATGTTTACGAGGAGATCCTGATCCGACCTGAAGGTCAGAACCACAGAAGAAGAGCTAGGCTTCTATTAATAACGTGTTTTGTTAATCTATCAACAAATTCTTATTAATCTTTTATTCTAATCATAGTTTTTCTTCCTCCCAGAAATAGCATCTTTTCTAGGTATGCCAGCCTCTCTCTGATTGGTGGAGCCAGAAATTGAACACGTGCTGATTGGCTGCTTATCTTTCAAAATCTCCTTTTGCTCTTAAATCCATTTTCATGCGATGATATAAAGTGTTATATGTCGCCTTTAGGAGGAGGCCAAAGCAGTTTATTTACAAAACAAATTATTTGCTTCCTACAAAATAAAATGCGAAAAATCTTGAATATTTGAAGGTGTGTAAAATGTCACCTGCAGCAGGAAAATTATCCTTTTTTTATGTATTTAGATATAAAACAGCTGAGTCTTTAGAACATGAAAAAAAAACACATATTGATCTGAAAATAAACTAAAATTAGCCTCAGTGGTTAAAGAGCAGAGTGCTTACATCCTGGAGAGGCTGAATGGTTCTGGGTTCAACTCCCAGACTTTCTGGATCCCTTGGGGGGGATGGGTCAGACGCAGAGAGAGATGATAACTTCAACCTTCAACTTTGGTCACCATTGTAAAGAAAATATAACAAAAAACGTTGAAATCCTAAGAATGGAGTTGCTATTGATGTCAGATTATGAAGTACACATTAATTATGTTGATATTTATCGGGTCAGGACCGTCTCATACTCATGAGTTCTGCAATGTTTTCAGATGAGGAACGTTTGTTTTAGTGAACAATATTCAGCTAATTATTTAGAAACAATGCACCACCCGTCCAGCAGGGGGCACTTCAGCAAACAGTACAGCGTCGTCTGCATAGAGGAGGATTTTACTGCAGCGACTGTTTCACATTTAAAGTAAATTACCCTGGAGTCCTGACACAGCGTTAAACATGGCAGCTGTCAGCTAATGTCTGTCCTTCAAAACTTTCTTCAGTCCCCAAAGTTAGAAGAAACGTTTCAATCCTTCACCTTTTTATTCCAGGAGCAGAACATTTAAAGGCCTTTTCAGCCAGTCCTGTTCTGACGTTTCAGACCCGCATCAGATCCTAACGGCTGAGGTTCCTGCGCAGAACGCAGCATAAACATGTAGGAAGAAGAACGCGTGGATAGATAAAAGCAGCCAGAGAGTCGGTGGACAGGTGGAGACGGACCGTCTGCTGCAGCCTGAGAGCTCAGAGAGGCGACCACAGCTGCTGCAGCCTGGCGTTAGAGCTGCTCACTGCAGGCGGCTTTGGGTTCATCAGCTCAATGTTACAGGCAGCAGCAGCGACACCTAGAGGTGGAAATGAGATTACAGGCTGCTGCAGCGACTCGCAGCATCTCACCTTCTCACATACTGGCCTGAAGAAGCGTCCATCAGCGAAAAAAATCATCTAGTTTGGGGCGGGAATTCCTGACATCCAGGTGTTTAACTCCAAGCCCTGATCTAGATTTAAAGCCACCTGATCCCCTTTAATACCAGCTCCGTTTGGCCCGGTTCAGCTCGGTTTGGCCCGGCTTGGCGAGCGTTTGTATTACAGCTTTCTGCAGGACGACCAGAGCGGAGAACAGAGGAACGCTCGTTAACGGCTGTTTTCTGCTCGTTAAAGTCAGCTCGGCCAATCAGCTCTCAGCTCCTGCTACAGCCCTGGTGACGGACAGGTGTGTTCTGGCTTTCACAGGTGACCCGTCCCTTCCTGTCCCCCTTCCTTCCCCGCCTCCTCCCCCCCTCGCTGCTCCTGAATGACCACTACAGGCCAGAGAACTGCATGCTGGGAGTGCGCTGCCTGCATCACATCGTGCTGAACACGGTCAGAACCTTTACCTGCCTGCTGCAGAACTAAACACCTGAGCCTAGCGTCACTCACCCTCCTCACGATGAAGACTGTGGTGACGATGATGATGTCTCTCTCTGTGTGTCCAGCCCGCCGCAGACCTTCGTCAGTTCAACCGAGCCGAGGTTCTGTACCAGGCTCTGTTCAAACACCTTTACACCAGCGACGCCGCCATCATCCAGGTAAGACGCACACACACACACACACACACACACACACACACACACGCCCTCTGACCTCCGACCTCTGTCCTGCAGCCCGTCCTCTCCTGCCTCCTCGACCTGCTGCTCGTTTTGGAGAAGCCGCCCTCCTCTTCCTCCTCTTCCTCCCCCAGGAAGCCCTGTCGCCATGACGACGTGCTGCGTCTGGTCCTGACTCACATGGAGGCGGAGCACAAGGTGGCGCTGCGCCGCGTCTACGCCTCGGCGCTGCCGCTCTACGTGGAGAGGTGCGTTTGATTTCCACATCTTCGCCGTGATCTGAGGAGTGACCAGAACTCCATCTGACTCAGATTCTGGTTCCTGTCCTTCGGGACGCTCCTTATGAAGGCGAGCTGACCTGAAGGTGAATGTCGCATGGCTCCAGGACGTGGGCGGAGCCAAAAGCACAGACGTTCACGGTGTGTGTGTGTGTGTGTGTGTGTTTGCGTGCAGGATGGGCGTGGCCGTGTGCAGACACCTGCGGCGGGTGGAGCGGGTGCTGCTGGGATACCTGGAAGTCAGAGACCCGCCTGAGGAGACGAGCCGCCTGAAGATGCTGGAGGTTCTGCAGAGGACGACCAAATGGGCGTGGCCACGGTTAGCAGACGCACACGGACACAGACCTGGACAGGAAGTGATGATCCTGCCGCTTTAGGCCGGAGTGTTCATCCAGGTTTAGATCTAAAGTCTCCATAAAGTCTGTAAATCCAGTGAAAGTGAGCGGCTGAAGCATCTGTTTAGCGTTAAAACATAAAGTTTCTCAGTTGTTGCAGAGATTCTATCCAAAATGACCCGATATTCACGTTTCTGGTTTACAAAGACACATTTCAACCTGAAGTGTCGTGAAACGATCAAGCTGTTCGGAGTTCTGAGACCCGGTGTTGTGCGCAATTCTGTTCCCCCGTGTCGGGAGCGCGCTTTGCAGCCGTTTTCCCGGCGCTTCTAGTTGATTTCTCGGTAAAACAACTCCTATAATCATGTCAAGGTTGTAACATTCAGTTTAATCGGCAGCTGTTTACAAAATGGTAAAATAAAAATAAATAAACGAGGTCTTTCAGACATCTACCGAAAATAAAGAGCAAATGTTTCTAAATTCTCAAAAATTATGTGTGATAGCATGTAGTATACTAGAAATTTCCTTAATCCAGTAAACTGTCATATTTTACATTACATAGGGATGTACTGGGAAGTCTACACTCTTGTGTTTTCAGGAAGTCTTAGGCTGTTTCTCAGCCAGGTGAATTGAGAAACAGCCATAATGTTTGTGTCCTGCTATCAGCCATCCCAGTCTCCTCTTTCAGCAATGTAAAATGATAAATACACACTACGTGCTGGAATAGTGTTTTATGGCTTACTTTTATTTGTCAGGTTAAAGTGACAAAAGTTGGAAAAAGACCGTTTATCTTGCCATTTAAAATAACACAAAACAGCGTAAGAAGACCTCATTTATTTTTTTTTATTTTACAATTTTGTACACAGCTGCGGATTAAACTGGATGTTACAACCTTGACATGATTATATGAGTTGTTTTACTGAGAAATCAATTAGAAGCGCCGGGAAAACGACTGCAAAGCGCGTTCCCGACACAGGGGAAACAGATTTTCACGGGGGAACAGAATTGCGCACAACACCGGTTCTTCCCGAGCAGAACCACGTCCAGCATCGATTGACAGAATCCATCCAGTCCAGTTCTGCTCTCGTGTTTCAGGAGAACCGCTCTATAGAAAACATTACGTCATTCACATATTTACACAACTTAGGATTCAGTAGATTAAAAAACGGAGGGGCGACCTGCATAGTAGAGCAGTCCAGTTCTGAACACGGGCCGTTCAGGGATTTATAGACTAACAGTGTTCTTCTGAAGTCTGACCTCTGACCCCTGGTAGGATGGCGTGCCGGGTCGACGTCCTGCTGCGATGTTTGCTGCGGCTGCTGGTCGACGTCTCCTCGGACTCCAGCCTCAGCGACCCGGTCCGACAGCAGCTGATGGATCAGAGCTCCGCCTCCATCCGCCTGCTGGACGCCTGTTCACAGGGACGCGTTCAGGTGAGTCGCCAGGTGAGTCGCCAGGTGGTGGCGCTGCAGCTCATCCGCTCACAGGTAGCAGAATGACTCAAACAGAACCCGACCAACCAAATATACAAACATTATCTTTTATTTCTCTCAGTTTGAACTATTATTTAGTTAAATGCGTTTTATACCAATGTTTTCAACAAAAACATCAGGTAAAAATCTAAAATCTGCAGAATAAAGTGAATTTAGAAGTTTGCAGTATAGCCTAGAATAAAATTTTCAATAAAATCTACATATTAAAAAAGTAAAAGTGGGGATAAAAACTGAGCAAAGATACTTTTAACATTTGATCTATTAGTAGAAAACTATAAAGTGTCTCCATATTGTTTATATTAAAATTAATTAATTTCCATTTAATTCATATTTCTAAAGGAATTTCCTGTAAAAGCAGCTTTCACCTGCGGTTAAAACGATTTAAAGTGACAGATTTTAACGCAGATGTTTCTGCTCTGCAGCGACTCCTCCTGCAGGTCGACCACCGCTGCTGCAGCTCCCAGGTGCTCAGTTGCCTAGCAACAGTGACAGCGGAGCGGTGACACCTGGAGGCGGAGCTCCGAGACGGACCCGGCAGCCCGAACACCTGAGCCAGGTTGGACCAGGACTCAGATGAGGGCCAGAGTCCAAACAGGAGGTCCGGTTCTATCCACCAGAACCGAACGGAGGCGACTCTCGACGGCTTGTTGTTGAAACCAGAAGTGGAAACTGAAACGGCATCAGAACCCAAACAGAACCGAGAGCAACCGTGTTTGAGAGAATCTGCTTCAGGCTGAGCTGCTGATGAGTTGAAATAAAGCCGGTTCTGGTTCTGGTTCCTGATTCCAACAGATTTTCTGATCCAAGATTACACAGTAAAGTTTGATTTCCTTTAATCTTTTGTGTATTTTACATTTTTTGTTCCACAAGAGATTCTTCTATGTCTTCCAAATAGTTGTACTTGGTTTTACTCATGTTTAATCATATTTATTTCTGTTTTAATAATATCCAAAAGCTGCTGGAAACTTTCCCCAGAACATAAAATAACAATATAAATGTCAATAATTGTGAAACGTTAGATATATTATTAAACTATGACTAATTTTAATACTGTGGTACCAGCTCAACCCATCCCTCCTTATGCTGTTTAATATTAAAAGTTTAATATTAAACATTGTCAACGGTTTCCTTGTTATCTATACAATTAGTGGTTTCTTGTATTAATTGTATTAATGGCAGAGATGGTGCTCTGTTGGATCTAAATCCACGCCGGCTTTCTATAATAATCGATTTTCAATAAATTGGGTTTAGTTGAAATAAATTTGTCCCCCCGTTCAGGATTTCTGAGGATTAGGGGAGTAAACTTTGCAGCATGATGTCCGTCTCCAAGTTAATACCTGTTGATAGAACAATTTGCAGATGAAGATTTGGTTTCATATCTAGTTATAATATATATGGTTATAATATCGCTGCACAGGTTTTATTTTTAACATTTTCTCCATGATTGATTTCTCACCAGTTGCTCTTAAACAGTCGTGCTGGTTTCTGTCCAGATCTTCTCCACGTCTGCGTTCCTTTATTTTAGTTTTGATCATTTCACAAAGAAGTCATTAAAATAATAACATCCTCCATGTTATCCAGATTCCTGTAATTTTCACTTAAATATTCCTGCTAATTTGTAGTTTTACTCTTTCAGAACGTACCATAAAGCTTTAATATTACTTTGATGTTACACGTCCTCTTAGTGTTAGTTTTCTATTTCTCAAACTTTTCCTCTGCATCAATATTTCTCTGTTTTATAAATCGTCTGTAATTTATTTTCCTTTAACAGGCTGTTAGTATCCCTCTGGTCACTCATGGACTATTTGCATTTTATAGGCTTTTATATAGTTTATTTTGCCATTTATTATATGACAAGGTGAATATTCTGGGAAACTCCTCATAAACTTTGTAAATATTGTTTTTATTTTACAAATATTCTCCCAATTCTGCACCATTAAATACATTTTTAATCACAGCCATAGATTCCTCGGGTTTTCTATAATATTTCTAATTATTGCTCTCCTTGTTCTTTCTCTTTGCTGGAGTTCACACTAAAAGTCAGTAAATCATCTGCTTACTGTTATTTTCTAAAAGATTTGTTAATAAATTTATTAAAGCGGGAAATGATCCAGCAGATCCAGTTTATTAAGTTTTAACTTTCAGATCATTTTCTGTATATGTTGTTGCTCCACCTGCATTTTATTCATTCTATTTATGATTAAATTAACCAGCGGATTCAAGGTTTCTGACAATATTCTTTACTTTATTCTTTATTTGATCAAAGTTACCGTTTAGACTTTGATTGTGTTCAGTTGTAATTTCTCATCATATTGATATTCAGTATAATAACTCAGACGAGGATCAAAGCTTTGTGTTCAGTAGATCAAAGGGTCCAGTTCTTCTGATCCGGTTCTTCTGATCCGGTTCTTCTGGTCATAATTGCCACCCGGTTTTCTGTGATAAATTAGTCCAGTTGCTCAAAGTCTCGGATGAGCAGAACTTTATCCTCCTCTGGGTTCCTGTCAGCTGAATGACTCCTGCAGCTCCAGAACCCGACACTCGGACCCGTTCATGTCCCTGGGAGCGGACCTCATTGACTCCGACCTGCTCAGTTCTGCAGAGTTCTGACCGGACTCCCCACCATGATGCGTAAACCGAACCTCGAGGGTTCTGGGGGAGAATCTGAGTCCCACTTCCTATCTGGATCAGAGGTCCAAACTCCCGGAGTGAGCCGCGTTCTGGTTGTTCCCCGGATCAGTGGTTCTGACGGCGCGTGGAGCTGCGAGTCCAGCCGGTCCGCTCGGTTCTTCAGTCCCGGGTCGCGAGCCTCAGAGAGACAGAACAGACACAGACGGACTCTTTAAAGGTGTCAAGCTTCGGCGCCGTGCTTCAGAACCTAATCAGAACACTTCCTGTCTCTCTTTCTGGGTCCGATTCTACAGAACTTTCACCAAAGTTTCCTTTCGTGATAAAATCCCCAACAGAACCTGAATTTACTCCTACTGGACTCTGATCCTGTGACTCCACCCTCATCTGTTAGCTCCGCCCCCTCCCATTGTAGCCCCTCCCCCTACATATAAGTGTAGTAAGGAACCTCATTCACACCTGCAGCGCCGCCTGCTGGCCAAACACTATTTGACTCCAACTGAAAGATTTCTCTGATCCTTCTGGATTTTCACTGAAACTAATTTCTCTTTATTATCAAGTTAAA
The DNA here is from genome assembly GCF_011125445.2 of Fundulus heteroclitus. Taxonomy (NCBI): domain Eukaryota; kingdom Metazoa; phylum Chordata; class Actinopteri; order Cyprinodontiformes; family Fundulidae; genus Fundulus; species Fundulus heteroclitus. The sequence goes on along the minus strand of NW_023396555.1, from coordinate 33,343 downwards.
ATGTATTTCTTTAATGATGTCATACTGCTGAGCTCCTGCTGATTGGCTCTTGTCTCTCCGACCACTCCCTGTTTGAAGGTCTGGGTGTGGCTTAGCTCCGCCCTCTTCTTAGATAGCTCCGCCTCCAGCGCAGACAGACTCCTGGAGGAGGAGAGATGGAGGCGCTTTGAATATTTTCCTGCTTTTTAATCTCAAACTCAAAGTTTCAGGAAGTGTTTTCCGTACCTGTCGGCGTGTCTCCTCCTGGCCTCCAGGTGCCTGCACTGCTCCTGGACGACGCTAAGCTCCTCCTTCCTTCTGCCCAGCTCCTGCTGCACCTCCTGCACAGAAACCAACATGAGCTCCTCTGGGTTTCCCCCCCTGAGGTGAAGGAGGGCAGAGACGCTGACCTGCAGAGCTGCTCTCTGCTGCCTCCTGTCTGCCAGACTCGACGCTGCAGCCTCTCGGCACGACGCCACCTCCTGCTGCAGCTCGGTCAGCTCCTTCCGTGTATCTTGCGCCTCCGCCTTCATGCTGAGGAGGTCCTCCCTCATCTTCTGCAGCGCCTCCTGCTTCCGTTGCAGCTGCTGCAGAGTCTGGGAGCGTCTGGTCTTCACCTCCTCCAGCACCTCCTGCTCCAGCAGCAGCTCCTGCAGGACCTGTTTTAGCTCTGAACACAGAGGCCCGCTCCTGTCAGGCTGCGTTCACCCAGCAAGCCTTAATGATCAATTCAGATTTTTTTGTGAAATCTGATTTTTTTTTTTTGTGTGTCCGTTCACATTTCCAAATATATGGAATTCATACAAGTCAAATATATGGAATTCATACAAGTCATACAAATTGTATGACTTGTATGTGATCTCCTGTGTGAACTGCATTCATACGACTAAGGCTATGTTCACACTGCAGCCTGAAGTGACCCAATTCAGATTTTATTTGCCCATATGCGACCTGGATCTGATCTTTTTATGACAATCTGAACAACACAGATCTGATCTTTTCAAATGCGACCTGTGTCTGTACGGCCAAGTCGCATTTATCCGACCTACAGGTCATTGATACATATTATTGACTCGCTGCTATAGCCCGCTGAAGATGTGTGTTTTTACGTGAGAGCGCTAAAGAGATCCGTTCAGACGCACATAAAGGTTGCCTTTGTCATTCGAAAATTGTGAATGAAATCCGTATCAGTAAAGCCGCTCACCTCGCTATCCCACCATTCCTGGCTTCGACTCCGCACCCACACGTTTCTCAGTACGGACGTTACTGCCCCACAAAACGCCATTGCCAAAAATTTGGCTCTTTCGTTTCAATCTTCTTAAAAAGCTTGCAGCGGTAATGTGCTGGCTCCGGCTGGAGAAGAACTTAAAGAACGTAAGATACGCTGCAGCATTACGATCCCTGGTTACTTCCGCAAACACTGAGCACGCTTTGCTACGTATGACGTCATCGCGTCCTCTACTGCGCATGCGGGACACTTAGTCGCATGAATGCAGTTCACACAGAGATCACATACAAGGCGCATATATTTGGAAGTGTGAACGGACACGCAAAAAAATCTGATTTCACAAAAAAATCAGAATTGAGCATCAAGGCCTGCAGTGTGAACGTAGCCATAGGACTAGTGTTGCACCGATACCATTTTTATGGCCCCGATACCGATACCATCTGTTTGAAATTGATGTGTCTGTATATATGAAGACCTGCATACTACTTAGGGTAGTAGAACTTTTTATTGCCTACCTGGAATGGGTGACAATAGTTGAATAAACTTTTGGCTCTCAAAGGCCAAAATAGTGCAACATTGGTAAAATTATAACATGTGTAATAGTAGTGCAATAGTAAGACAGTAAAATTACATTAATAATTGAATAATCTCTTTAAAACCCTGAGTTTTGGCTCTCAAATGCCAAATTAGTGCAGCTTTCATGAACTTATATAACATGGATAATACTAGTCGGGAGAGAGAAGGCTGCGTTCAAGTGACATACAAACATCAAAATGGTATCGGTGCCTATTTGTTGATACTCGCCAATACCGATACTAGGGCTGAACGATTTTGGAAAATAATCTAATTGTGATTTTTTTTATCTTAATATTGCGATTTAATGCAATTTTTTCCCCCCAGTTTAATTTATCATGTCTCTTTAAACATATACAAAACAACAAATCAATTTGTTTCCTCTCAGTGCAGATTTGTTGCTAAAACACCCACAGCATCTAAACTCAGAGCAGAAATGATTGTAATTTTGACTTTTTTCTGCATTAACCACAAGCAACAATTGTTGTCTGTTCAAATGGCCTCTAGATAAAGATGTTTGTAAACACGGACTATTTAAAACAAGAACTTTTAATGTTTTTATAAATCAGAATATTGTTCAGGAGAACAGTTTTTAATTGATTTGTACATCAATCCTTGTTGAACATAAAGTGCAACCAACAAGCAAGTCTATGAATTAAACTGATTGACCAGAACTTAATGCTATGTATGATTATATAAACTCTAAAACAAGTAATAAAATTAGATTATCTCACTGCTGCAACTGTCTTCCCTTCCATGTGGAGGCAAACCCACTTTAAACATTTTACCAACACCTAATGGACGCGTCTAATTCCCTAATTGTTACAGAGCCAAAAATTGCAGACTCTGCGATTTGGAAATTGCGTTTTTTAAAATCGCGATTATATTGAAAATGCGATTAATTGTTCAGCCCTAACCGATACCACCATTTTAGTGCTGGATCGGGGGCCCGTCCCATAAAGGTATCGGTATCAGTGCAACACTAGGACTCCTCCTGATGGAGGTTCTCCTCCAGACGCTCAGCGGCTTCATGCTCGGCTCCAGGTTCTCCGTCAGGAGTAGAAGCTCTGCAGATGATGGTTGGAGGGAACATTTAAGGCACCTGCTTTGTGCGAGCTGAGCTCTGCCTTCGCTCTGACAAGCCGCTGCTCCTCCTCTCTGAGCTCCTTCAGTCCATCCTCAGCCGCCTGCAGCTCCTCCTGCCTCCGCGCCTCCTGCACAAGAACATCAGATGTCTGTAGAACCAGCAGAACCCTCTGCTGGTCACAGGAAGGTTCTGTTTACCTGACAGGTGAGAGAGTCCAGGTGTTCCTGAGCCCCCTGGCAGCTGGACAGCAGCTCAGTTAGTCTACACACACACACACACACACACACACACACACACAGAGTAAATCTTCTGCATGCTCTTATTGTGAAGGAGCCGCAGCGCTCGCCTCACCTGTCTCCGGCTCTGTGGATCTTTGAGCCGAGCCGTTGGAGCTCCTCCTGTCTGCTCCTCAGCTTCTCCTCCACCTCCCTGAGACGGTCCTCCTCGTTCCTCCTCTTCCTCCTCAGCTGCTCCTCCTCCTCCCGTAGCTCCCTGAGTGACATCAGAGGATGTGGATGCAGGAGGAGACCAGAGGAGAGGAACGCAGGTGTTTACCTGAGGTGCTGTGTGGCCTCCAGCAGACAGGCGGAGCTGTCCTCCAGTCTGTGCTGCAGCCGGTCAGCCTGGTGGGAGCAGATGGGTCAGATGGGTCAGATGGGGAGGTGGGGGGGAGGTGGGGGGGAGGTGGTCAGTGTTCTATCTGCTCTCACGTCTCTTCTGGTGGTCCGTCTGCAGCGCTGAGCCTCCAGCAGCAGACGGTCGGCCTGCCGCAGCTCCGCCCGTCTCTGCAGGAGCGTCTCCTCCAAACACGCCAGGTCGTCACACACCTGCAGCGCGCTCCTGCACACACGCTCCTGCGTTGGCGTCGCTCGCTCTACGCGTGGATGATCCGTGTCTGACCTGTGATGATGATGATGATGATGCTTCTTCTTCTTCTTGGCCGCCGCCTCGAACAAACGCTTCGACACGAACCGGCGCTGCTGCCACTGAGGAGCCAGATTAGTGACATCACATCTGAGCTGATCCACCCATTGGTCAGACGGCTGAGAGACTCACCCCGTCTGTGCGCTGCTGGTCGCTGCAGGGTGTGGCGGCGCCCCCTCCTGGAGGACCACAGAGCAGCCGGACCCTCAGGGGGCCCTGAGGCCCAGAGACGCCTTCAGCCGGACCAGGAGTCTCTGCTGCAGAGGCCGACAGGAAACGCATCATCAGCACGTCTCTGAACCATCATGGTGTCTCTGGGGGGGTTAAACCCACTGACCTTCTCCTGCAGAGCGCCCCCTGTCAGCGGAACCGAGGTACTGCAGCCCCACACCGGAGTCCTGAGTCCCCTGAGAGGCCAGACTGGGAGCCTGAGACAGAAAGCAGGAGTTCTAACGGTGACCCGTCTGCACCCGGTTCTACCCGGTTCTGTCCGGTTATACCCGGTTCTGTCCGGCTCTGCCCAGTTCTACCTGCTTCTACCCGGTTCAACCTGGTTCTGTCCGGTTCTACTCGGTTCTGTTCGGCTCTGCCCAGTTCTACCCCGTTCAGTGTTGTTTTTGGCAGCCATCTTAGTCTTCAGGTCGAAAATTATTGTTAGTTTTAGTCACATTTTAGTCATTACTAAACTAAATACTTTTAGTGCAGTTTAGTCGACTAAAATTCAAAAAGGTTTTAGTCTAGTTTTAGTCAGTCTTGTGTTGCAATTCATAAAGCAACAGTTAACCTCAACAATTTTGAAAAATAACCAGATTCCTTACCAGACTAACAGCTTTTTTTAACAATTAAATAACTTAAACAAGTGATATAAATGTGCAGCATCATGCTAAGAAAACTGTTGTACTAGTTTGTAGAACTAAAGAAGACAAACAACTTTGTTTCCCTGATTTTTTTTTTGTCAGGGCAAAAGTTAAATGTTTGTTCCAAAACTAAATATCTGGGTCACTACATCACAGACCAGCTCTGTGATGATGATGATATTTATCGACAGTGTCGTGTGTTGTACGCCCAGGCAAACATTCTGGGGAGGAAATTTTATATGTGCACTGATGAGGTAAAAATAAGCCTGTTTAAAACTTACTGTACATCCTTGTATACAGCTCCCTTGTGGTGTAATTTAAAAAAAGCTAGTATGCAGAAGCTTAAGGTTGCTTATAATGATTCTATGAGAATTCTGCTTAAGAAACCCAGATTCAGCAGTGCAAGTGAGATGTTTTGTAATGCGCATGTCAGAACATTCCAGGCACTTGTGAGAAATCTGATATACAGGTTTATGTGTCGTTTGGGCAGCTCATTGAACAGTCTTATTGTAATGTTTTCTCATCCCTTTCTCAGTGCGGTAAAATTCCAGTCGGCTCTGTGGAAACATTGGTATGCAAGTGTTTTATAAGATCTATTTATGTGTTTATTCTATTTTTTTTTATTCTATTAGCTTTTAAAAAATTTTCTTGTTTTTTTTTTATCTCTTTGTGGACCACAAGTCTATTGAATAAAGCAATCAATCAATCAATCAATCAATCAAATGAAAGAATAAATATGAAATAATTTATCTAATGTTTTGTCACAGTTTGTATTCAGAAGTTTTAATAAAAGATATTATTTTAAGTATCGTTTATTTATTTATTTTATATTAATACATAACCTCACTATATTAGTTTATAATATTCGCTATACCATGATAGCGTGGCATTTGTGTCGATAATCTTCTAGCATTGGTTATTCTGCGTGGTGGGAGGAGGGCCACCCCAAATCAAATTCTGCTTAGGGCCCCCAAAAGGCTCGGGCCGGCCCTGCACAGAAGGGAAGTGGGGAGAGCGGCTGCAGATAAATCCTTCATTCAGAACCAGTCATGGCTGCAGCTGGATCAGAGAACAGTTCTGCTGACCAGATCCAGTCTAAAAAGCCTCTTATTCTGTTTATAAGCTTCATTCTAATAAACAGGCATTCTGCCTTGCGCTTGAATTCAGTTGCACCAAAATTACGATACATGTCATTTAGATGCGTACTTTTAAGGGTCATTTTAAGGAACATCAGGGGCTTCAGCTCAGACCCGTCATTCCTCCTGTTCCCTCTAAGGGAGCCTTTACAGTCTTTATTTATGCATTTTCCCACCGCGCAGCGCACCAATCGGGGGGAAATCCGCCCACCTCACCGCCGCAGTCCGGTATTATTAAGTTTAAATTATGCTGATACCAAACATTACAAAAAAAGTGTTTTTTTTCCGCAGTCACTTAGCGAAAACTGAGGATGTACAGTTAATCATCGCATCCCTGGATCCACTCGCGTCCACTGAACGTGAAGCCGGGAGGATAAACCGGAGGCAGTATTTATCTCATCTATGTCGTTGCCACGCATTAGTAACGCGTGGCCACTACCTAACATTGTGTAAAAAAAACATTTCTGTCCATGACACCAGACGGGCTCCATAGGCTGTCGCTACTGCCATGCTCCGTCGCTCTGGTCATGCAGAATGTGCGCCGCTGCACGCCAGGTGGTGGGCGTGGCCAAACAGGACGCAGCAGCATGGCTGACACTTCTTAGTTTGTAACGAACAGGTTACAGCCTAATAGGCAGAAATGTGATGCATTTTAAACGTCTGACAAACCATCCACCAGTGTTTTCGTCCCGTCAATGAAAACTCACACCCACGACTCGTCAGTTTTCGTTATCGTTACGAAAAAAAGGGCCGTCAACAAAGTAGTTTCGTCATGTTTAGAGATAACAAGGCTGACCCGGTTCTACCCGGTTCTACCTGGTTCTACCCAGAACCAGGGGAACTCCAGGAGCTTCATTCAACCCACTAGCTCAGGGGTCTGCAACCTGTGGCTCTGGAGCCGCAAGTGGCTCTTTGGACCTTCCACAGTGGCTCTTAATAACTTTGGCTACAAATTATAGTTTTATTTTGGTATTTAAATGTAATAATAATAAATGCAAGTATTAGCAGTTTTTTATTGGAATAATTGCTTTTAATTTTCACAACAGAATGACTCTAAAAGTGCCAGTAATATTTGATTTTATATATTTTCTACATATTTCCTACAGTAGATCTTTGTCAAAAATTAAAACTTGTCTTTTTTCAAAAGGGCAGGCAACATTTGTGGCTCTGAACGAGTTTAATTCAAGTGGACTGTAGGCAATATGGCTCTTTAGACTGTAAAGGTTGCAGACCCCTGCACTAGCTGGTAGAAACGAGGCTGAGCAGCAGGACTACCAACACTCATCCTGGGCAGATTCTTCAGACTAGAAAGCAGAAACAGAGACGACTAAAGTTAACGAATGATTAAAATCACCTAAAATAAATAAAAGTACTAAAACCATGGCTACAGTTAAGAAGATAACGTAATAAGTTGCTAAGCACTGAAGCTGGAGAATCAAACCAGGGTTCTGTTAAAGCTGAACAGCCCGCTCTGCTTCTGAGGAACCGGACCGGAGGAAACGGTTCCGGCCGTTAGAACCTCTCCTTGAGGCCCGTTCCAGCTGTTTATCTGATAAATGCCTCCTAATTTAGAACTGGACACTTTCTGCCTGCATTTCCGTCACTGCGATAAAAAGTTTTTGTTTTTAATGATTTGTAAAGAAATAGATTTCGACCACGTTGCCTTTAAGGCGGGGGCTGAAGCTGAGGCCGGGTCAGAACCGGTGAATCGCCTGAAACCGCTGCAGCGCCACCTTCTGGCTTGGAGGTCTCAGCTGCGGTGGGGACAGAGCCTCTGACCCAAACCAGAACCTCTGATCCAAAACTCGAGGTTCTGGAGCCTCCGTCTGCAGAACCTCAGCAGGGGAACGGGCTCAGAGACTGTCGGTTCCCACGTTCTCCACAGGCTTCTAGTTCTTTTCAGCGTTTAAACAGTCAATGAACCATTTTAAGAGATAATTAACAATAAAAACTAATTAATCTGGAGGAATAATCGTTACAGTAAATTAGTCTTAGAATATTTGGTTGTTAAAAAGCCCATCTGGCCCGTAGACACCAGGATTGATTGTTATCAGAAATAAACATGTAAGTTACATATTTCCCTCGTTTTGATTAGAGGAAACATTTTGTGATGGGCACCGGTTCTGGAAGGTGTCGGCACCGGTTCTGGTCGGCACCGGTTCTGTGGACAGTCAGCTCGTTAGGAGGAACCACCTTGTTGCAGCTGAAATTCTGCTTTCTGTCTGTTTTTAGCTTTGAAAGATTCCACAAAAAAAGCAGGACCAAACTGGGTCAAACCCGTTTGGACCCGTCAGCAGCTTCAGAACCTCCCTGGTTTTGTTTAGACCAACCTCCAGCGGACTTTGTTTTTCTGTTCTTTCCTGTAATTCTGATCATTTCGGTTCTTTTTATTTCCTGTTGTCTAAAGTCCAGCTCCACAACCTCTCCTCACCATCCAGGCCCTGAAGTTCTGCTCGTCCAAACAGGCCCGGTTCATTTGTGGGCTTCAGGAACCTTGCCATGGGTCAAAGAGTTCTGGGTCGGTTCTGGGCCTGAAAAACTAAAAGATGTTCAGGAAACTTTTAAAAGCTTAAAGAACAGGTCCGATCAGCTGGTGCTGGTTTAGATATAAAGAAACCCGACCCAGACCGGTTCTTCCTCGGCCCGCTAATTTATACAGGAAACGGGTTCCAAGCAGAACCTCGACATGCAGCAACGTGTGAAACGTGACGACGAGGTTCTGTTGGAGCAGAGGAAGCGGTTCTCCTCTCAACACCAGAACCTTGGCCTGTGAATCCTTTAGAAGTTCTCAGAACCATGAAGGATTCTGACGTCCAGCCCAGTCGCTGGAGCCTCAGACGGATCAGAACACCTGAGTTTTCATGTGAAACACGAGACGGTTCTGTTCTTTGGGTCGAGCCCAAGTCCACAGCAGATAGTTTCTCCAAACTTGAGTTTGGATCAAAGCCCGTTTCAGAACCTGAGTCCGATTGGGTCAGACGCCTCAGCAGGAGGATAAAAGCAGGCTGTGGAGAATGCGGGCATCGATCCCGCTACCTCTCGCATGCTAAGCGAGCGCTCTACCATCTGAGCTAATTCCCCTGCTGAGCTGCTGCTGACAGGAGGCCCGGCTGGAGGCCCAGCTGGTTCTGGAAGTCCTGCTGTTCTATTTATAACTCTGCTGACACCAGAACCCGTCTAAACACTTCCCCTCTGTCCCGATCAGCATTGATCTGGTTTCTGGTTCTGTTCAGGTTGTTGTTCCTCTCCACTGTTGCCACGTGCTTGCTCAACAGAACATCTGGTCCGTTCCTCTGAGCTGTGATAACCGCACGGTACCAGAGTCCGACCTGGACTTTATTTCTAGCTCTAATCCATACATTTCTTCTTAAGGCCCTTTAACGAAGGCGGTTCTGTTAGATGATCCAGATGGGTCGGTGGAAGGTTTTCTACCAGGTTCTGGACCTCCCAGATGAACAGAACCTGCGGCTTATATGCCCTCTCATACCTCACGTAAAAGACGGATACGGATACGTGTGGAGTGTTTCATACGTTCTAACCGTCGATCTCGTCCGTATTTTGACACGAAAATTGGGAGCTTACGATTACGGACGAAACGGATCAATACGGAGCAATACTACCGTAAACGGTGGGGGCGCTATTGAGTTTGTAGTACAAAATGTCAACAAAATCACGAAGAAGGTTAGAATTCTGAGCTTTAAACAATGGCGGGATTCGAGGAACGATTTGCGGAGCTCGTCCGCAGCTACCCACACATATATGATGTGTCGTGTCCGGGACACAGGGACAAACAAAAAGTTTAGTTACGGAGCAAATACAACAAAATCACGTCTTGGACCGTCGCCATGTTTGACGAATTATTGGCACCCAGCACTGCCACCTAGAGGAAATATTGGTTATTGCGCACCTCAACGGACGGAGGTATGAAGGAGTCAACGGATAGAACGGACGGACGTGTAGGCCACACACAGGGTATGAATGGGCTTTATGTCTGAGATAACGTTTGTCTGAAGCAGCTGAAGACTCGCTGATAGGAGGAATGTAGCAGGACCGGTCTCTGGTATCTGGGTCTGGACCTCCAGAACCTCCTGAGGAGCGTGTGGCTGCTGGGCTGCAGCTGGAGGTAAAAGGCTGTGGAGAATGCGGGCATCGATCCCGCTACCTCTCGCATGCTAAGCGAGCGCTCTACCATCTGAGCTAATTCCCCTGCTGAGCTGCTGCTGACAGGAGGCCCGGCTGGAGGCCCAGCTGGTTCTGGAAGTCCTGCTGTTCTATTTATAGCTCTGCTGACACCAGAACCCGTCTAAACACTTCCCCTCTGTCCCGATCAGCATTGATCTGGTTTCTGGTTCTGTTCCGGTTGTTGTTCCTCTCCACTGTTGCCATGTGCTTGCTCAACAGAACATTTGGTCCTTTCCTCTGAGATGTGATAACTGCACGGTACCAGAGTCTGACCCATCCTGACGTGAAAGCAGAACCGTTTTTATTTCGAGCTCTAATCCACACATTTCTTCTGAGGGCCATTTAACGAAAGTGGTTCTGTTAGATGATCCAGACGGGTCGGTGGAAGGTTTTCTACCAGGCTCTGGACCTCCCACATGAACAGAAACTGCGGCTTGTGTCTGAGATAACGTTTGTCTGAAGCAGCTGAAGACTCGCTGATAGGAGGAATGTAGCAGGACCGGGTCTCTGCTATCTGGGTCTGGACCTCCAGAACCTCCTGAGGAGCGTGTGGCTGCTGGGCTGCAGCTGGAGGTAAAAGGCTGTGGAGAATGCGGGCATCGATCCCGCTACCTCTCGCATGCTAAGCGAGCGCTCTACCATTTGAGCTAATTCCCCTGCTGAGCTGCTGCTGACAGGAGGCCCATCTCAGCGCTCCCCCCCCTCCTCTTCCTCTTCCTCCCCTCCCCCTCCTCTTCCTCTCCCCTCCCCCTCCTCCTCCTCTTCTGCTGAGGAGGAGGTCCTCCACTGGCTGCTCTGCATGTTTCCTACGCCGTCACAAGGCCAAACGGTGCCAGTACCTCCTGCAGAACGGACGGCGCTGATCCAGAACTAAAATTCTTCAGATTCTATCCTTTAGTTCTGGAGGAGGTCCGGTTTCTGAGGAGCAGAAGGAGGAGAGCTGGTGTCTGCAGCTCCTCAGCAGGAGGCGCTCTGCTGGACCACTGTGGTCCGCTCTGCAGGTCTTTCTGGACAGAACCTGACAGAACCGGACAGAACCGGAGAGATGCACCAGCTTTCTGCTCTTTCCAGACCAGCGACTTTAAAAATGTTTTTCGGTGAAGAAATCACCGGCTTCACTGAAAGGTTGACCCGTAATGGTTAGCTGGGAGAGGACCAGCTGGTACTGACCTGGTTCTGTTGAGCGGGTCCAGTCCTGCTCTGACATCTGGGTCTCTGCAGCGCCTCCTTTGACGGCCGGTCATGGTTCTGCCCCGGTATCTGGTTCTGGCCCTGCTGGGGCTCCTGTCTGCTGGCCCGGTTCTCCTGGGTGGACCGGTCCAGCTGCCCGGTGCTCCTGGACGGCGGGTCCTTAGAACTGAGAAGGGACAAACATCTGAGGGACCCGGTTCTGTTAGGAGACCCGGTTCTGTTGGGAGACACTGAGCTGAGCGGTACCAGGAAGAAAACACAGTCAGAGAAGTTGGGTTTTAGAGCCTCTCCAGCCTGAGAGTAGAACCTGGTTCTGCACGTCCGGGTTCTGCTCGCAGGTCCGAAGGTGCAGCAGAACATCTGACCCAGATCTCAGGCTGTGGACCTCTGACATGAGCTTGGACCTGCAGTCAGGTTCTTCCTGGTCAGAACCGCAGCGGGGTAGGGTTCTGTTTCACAGCACATGTGTAAAACCAAAGCAGTAACTTTCTGTTCTGGTACCTGACTTTGACCTTTGGTTCCCTGCGGTTCTCCTGAAGTTCTGAAAGGCCAGCTGTAAACCGCTCCAGCTGGGTTCTGGTCTGATTAGACCGGGCCCTGCTTTGGTCCAGTAGGACCTGAAGTCTCTGGTTAGCGTCCTGCAGACAGATCCGTCTGGGTTGGTCTGGGTCCTGCTGCTGTTTGGGAGGAAAAACCACATCAGGAAAAGTTCTGCTTCAGATTTCTGGACTGGAACCCAACAGTTTCCAGATTTAAGGGTTTTTTTAGGAGCAGAGATCCGTTTCTCTGCGTGTTTGACCTGCCGAGCTGAAGCTTCCTCTGAAATTAAAGCACGTTGGTTTAATTTTGATGTTTTTGGAGGAAAATAAGTTCACCAGCCTCACATGCAGTTGCTCTGACGGTCCAGCAGGGGGAGACTCTAAACTACCAGCTTTGCCTTATATGTAACAGTGCGGCAGCCATCTTGGATGGGTCTCTCATGTGGCCCCAGTGCTTTTATCTGTACTGAGGAAGCTGCCCAACTAAAATAAATCATAACTCCCTTGATTTTTACGTGATTATCACAGTTTTTTACAAACTGCAGAAATGTGGTTATGATACAGGACGCTGATACACATAAGAAAAACACGTTTTAATGCTGAAATACGTTGTACAAACAACATATTTCATACATTTATGCTCTTTTAACAGATATAGATATATATCTATATCTATACATATCTGGCATATTAATGCATAAATATATGCTTTCATTCTGAAATATTTTATTCTATGCTCTTAAACAAAAGACATGTGGTATTACAAATTAATAAGTGTATAAAATAATACATACAATAATACATAAAGAAACAAGTTGGATTGTTCATTTAAATTTATTTCCCTCTCTCTCTCATGTACAATCCTGATCATTCTCCACACATCAACAATAATTTCTTCATATTTCTGCGTGCTCTGCATGTACACACAGTTTTTTTTTTAAATGTCTAGAAAAGTACTCTTTAAAATTTCCAGGTCATTCCAGTGTCTTACACCCTGATAGCAACCAGGGCTGGAGCTAAAGACCCTTGAATTACAGCTGTTTCCACAGCTTCCTGCATGTGTTGCACTTAATTTTTTTAACACGATTCAGTCTTAGTTAGTGAAATACAACGATAACAGATTAATAAACATAAAATTGTTGTCCATCTGTTGGGTTTTTGCTTTGTTCTCACCAAGTAAAAACTCATCTTCAGAATGTTAAATAATAGACCTGTTTGCAGTCACCCCAGGTTCTTTTTCTGAATAATGGGGTGGTTATATAAGACTCTTCAAACCTTAACTATATTTTACCATATTTAGTCTCAAAGGCAGAGGAAAGTTTACAGTTTCAGTACTGGACTCTCATATACAACAACCCAACAGGTGCCAGAGAGCCCCGTTCAATCCTCACCCAGACGTTAAGTAGGAGACATTGTGTCCACCAATCCAGGGGCGGGCCCAGCATGATATCAGTGTTCTGTTCATCACATTGGTGGAGAAGATCATGCTATAATGCAGATGTGTCCTAGCTGACACATCTTCCCATAATCAGTCATTCTGTCCAGTCTAAGTATGTCAGGCTCTGTGCCTCTAGAGTCTGTTTATCTGTAATTTCCATGGCAACCAACTTTGCAGTCCAGTCTCTGTAATCTCTAACAATTACCAATTTCAGCCCAGAATGGTGATCTGCACCCTGTTATCTACTTCCAGCAGTTATCGACAGTTATTATAACCATAAGTTATAGAAAATGCGGGTAAATTTGCTCTTACTGCGTTTTCTCCCGTCGGCTCCTATGCCAGTCTTGAGCAGGAGAGACCCATCCAATATGGTGGCGACTCAGAATGTGCGCCAGCACGTAATGAGGCGTCTACGTATATAATGCCTATGTAACAAACCCCAGGCTCACCTGCTGAGTTAGCTCCTCCCTCAGCTGCTGAAGCCCCTCCTCCAGCTCCACCTGTCTGCTCCTCAGAGCCTGAGCCTCCTTCCACAGCGCAGACAGCTCCTCCTGCTGGACACAGAGGGAACAGCATGAGCACCACTTCATGATACTTTGACCTTTAACCCACTCACTGACCTGAGTGTCCTCCAGCTGACTGCAGTGTCTCTGAGCATCCTCCAGGAGGCGCTGCAGGCTCTGGTTTTCAGCCTGTAAAACATCGACCTGCTGCTTTGAGCGCCGGGCCTACAACACAAAGCCAAAGTTCACAACGGAACCAGGTCCACTCCAGCCTGCAGGTGTCTTCAGGTGTCGTCAGGTGTCTTCAGGTGTCTTCAGGTGTGCTGGTACCTGCTGCCTCAGTCCTCCCAGGTACTCCTGGAGTCCACAGATCACCTCCTGGACATCCCTCTGGAGAGCCTCGTTTGCCAGACTCTGACCTGAAACAGAGGACAGTTAAAGTCCAACAGCCAATCAGAACGCTGGAGGCTCTGAGCTGCTCTGTGATTGGTCATTCTCACCACTGGTCAACTGCTGCTCCAGCTCTTTGATCTCCTGCGTCTCCGTGGCGATTCGTGACAGCAGGTCGTCAAGGCGACTCTCCAGCTCCGCGTCCCTCATACCCATGATGCTCAGCGGCGGGACCCTCATGAGGTCACATGACAGGAAGCCGCAGTTTCAGGTTCGATCTGCGATCCAAACATCTCAGCCGTCTAAAGTCGGCGATTCACTGAAATAATCAGGATTTAAAGTTTGAACATCAAAGGGTCCAGTTAGCTTTTGAAGGTGATGATGAGCAGAACCGGCACTTTATGATGACATCATCACATCTTCTGGTCCTGCTTTCAACAATAAACACAAGGAGCAGTTTATGACTCCAGGCTGAAACGTACTACTCAGCTCCTCCACGCTCAGATTATCTTCACCCGGAAGAGGGAAGCCCCCCCCCCCCCCCCCCCCCCCGTTCATCTGGTAAATGATGAATTGATAAAAATACAGCATTATAATGAAACAGAAATAAATGTTAAATATAAATAATGTTCCTATATCTGTACATGCAAGATTGTCTTAAGGATTAATTCACCGGAATGAATATCTGGATCACACGTCTACCGTATTTCTGGACTATACGGCACACTTAAAATCCTTAAATCTTCTCCATAATTGATGGTGCTCCTTCTCTATGATCACTGTTGTGCTTACTGACCGATTTTATGTGATACAATGCGCTCACAAATCTGATAAGATGTGTAAATATGACTTTGGTTAGCCACGAAGCCGCTCTGCTTACTGGATATTAGGAGCATTACGGTACACTGTGACACTACCTGAGGACCCCTGAGCTGTCTCCCAGACTGCCTGACTGTAATGTCTAAACTAGAAGTGCATTCATATAAGGCAGCCTGGAGTACGCGCTAGCAACAATAAACCTAGTAAGTTAATTCAATATAAAAGTTTATTTTGGCCTCATGTCAGAAACAGGGCAGCGTAGTCCAGCTACTCTGTCCTCCTGACAGAGACGGATGGAGAGCTGTGGACGTGGAGGCGTGATATTACACACATGGAGGAATATTTAATGCGCCTTATGGTCTGAAAAATACGGTGATAATAAAATATGCAGATTGTAGCCCTATTTAGACTACCCTTGTTAAACTGAGCCGAGCCGAGACCAGTCCGAGCTTGGATCAGTTAACCAAGCCGAGCTTCGTTCTGACGACCGTTTACACACCGGTTGCTCCTCGCCTCCTAGTGACAATCTGCGGTACTGCTGCTCTCTGGGATTAAAGGCGGGACCGAGCAAATCAAAATGGCGGTGCCCGTAACATTCAGGAAGTTATGGTTGGACAGAGTCGGCTTTTGGGACGTGGATAAGACAAACAAACGTCTAATAAGGATTTACAGACGCAGGAAACAACAACAGACGCCGAGGTTCATCACACTGCTAAGCAGAATCATCACTGGAAATCGTGTGGCACCGTAAGGAAGCTAGTATTATTATGAATGTCTGAAATTTGTCTGAATGGAGTGTGAATCGGGACGTGCAGCCAGACATGCCGGAAAAACCGCTTACAGTCAGCTGACTGTAAGGGGATGACGCGGTCTGCTCATGCGCTCTTTGTCAGATAACCGGGATTAAAAAAAAACAGTCCGAGACCTACTAGGGAACTGGTCTGCAGTTAGCGCGGTTGGGTTATGTCTAGCGCGGTCCAGTTCAGTCTGCTAAACCGTTTACACTCAAGAGTTATCTCGGTTACCGAGCTCAGACTGCTCGGTTAAAAAAGGGTAGTGTAAACGGGGTATGTTTCTGAATTATGTGTTGCTGCAGGTTTCAAATTGCTCCTCCTTCAGGCCGTTTTCAGTCATAGAGTTAAATTTACACCTTTACATGAGAGGAGGGAGGAGAACACGTTAATAAAGACTTTTACCAGCAGTGATATTATCTACAGCTCTGACTGCGTTCTGCCAGCAGGCAGCGGGCGGCTCTGACAGCGGAGAGAGGAGGAGGCTCTCAGCTCTGCTAAAGCGCCTCGCAGCTCCGCGGGGGTTAATTCAGCGAGACGGAACCGTTTGGCCTCGTGACGGCGTAGGAAACATGCAGAGCAGCCAGTGGAGGACTTCCTCCTGCTGAGGAGAAGGAGGAGGGGGAGGGGAGAGGAAGAGGAAGAGGAGGAGGAGGAGGGGGAGTGCTGAGACAGGCCTCCTGTCAGCAGCAGCTCAGCAGGGGAATTAGCTCAAATGGTAGAGCGCTCGCTTAGCATGCGAGAGGTAGCGGGATCGATGCCCGCATTCTCCACAGCCTTTTACCTCCAGCTGCAGCCCAGCAGCCACACGCTCCTCAGGAGGTTCTGGAGGTCCAGACCCAGATACCAGAGACCGGTCCTGCTACATTCCTCCTATCAGCGAGTCTTCAGCTTCTTCAGACAAACGTTATCTCAGACACAAGCCGCAGGTTCTGTTCATCTGGAAGGTCCAGAACCTGGTAGAAAACCTTCCACCGACCCGTCTGGATCATCTAACAGAACCGCCGTCGTTAAAGGGCTAGAACTAAAAATGTATCTCCTTTCACGTCAGGACGGGCCTGACTCTGGTACCGTGCGGTTATCATAGCTCAGAGGAACGGACCAGATGTTCTGTTGAGCAAGCACATGGCAACAGTGGAGAGGAACAACAACCTGAACAGAACCAGAAACCAGATCAATGCTGATCGGGACGGAGGGGAAGTGCTTAGACGGGTTCTGGTGTCAGTGGAGCTATAAATAGAACAGCAGGACTTCCAGAACCAGCTGGGCCTCCAGATGGGCTTCCTGTCAGCAGCAGCTCAGCAGGGGAATTAGCTCAGATGGTAGAGCGCTCGCTTAGCATGCGAGAGGTAGCGGGATCGATACCCGCATTCTCCATAGCCTGCTTTTATCCTCCTGTCTGACCCAATCGGACTCAGGTTCTGGTGATGGACATGGCACCAGACCTTCTGAATCAGCCTGCAGCCTTTAGATGTGTCCCTTCTCCAGCACACCTGAACCAGGTGGGAGTCTCGTTAGTGAGAACGAGCTTCTGCAGAGCTGGGTGAGTTCAGGCTGGAGCAGCATGCGTTTAAAGCTGCAGGAAGGCAGCTCTAGCACGCCGGCACGGCTGCAGGAATCCAAGAGAGATAAAAGCAAGGATAACTGGACCTGGTGGTAAAGGATGGAGGCTGCAGCTCATCTGTGCTCTTTAATCGCAATTTTGATATCAATGGATGTCAACCCGCCAGCAGGAGGAGCAGGAAACCAGGTTTCCCTTTAAAGTTCCTAAAAAACATCCTTTTTCTCTGTTTAAGAGAGGAAATGTTCTCATCCTTTAGTGAAAGGATGTTTGATAGAGGAATTAAGCATTTAAATAATACATTTTCTAGAGCTGATTATTGCCCACAAAACAAAGCACAACTACAGACATTAACACAAAAAAATTTGCAACATCTTTCAGTAATCCAGCCTGTCATATTTTACATTAAAATTCATATTTTACCAGAATAATGAGCTACTCTAATTTTCACTCGAGCGATGTGAGTTTCCATCATTTTATATATTTTTTTTCAGTAATAAATCATTAGAAATAAACAGGATGTGCGAAACATGCGTGAAACTCGGGGGCACAGATTATTTCACGGAACAGAAACAGAGCAGCAGGAAGAGCGATCAGAGTTATAATAATTTTTGGTCTTAACCAGTAGTGAAAGTAAGTAAAGAGGGCTTCAGCTCAGACCCCTCATTCCTCCTCCTCCTCTTCCCTCTGCCCTTTGAAGTCTTTATTTATACATTTTCTCCACTGTTTATTCCTCGAACGCAGCGCACCAATGGGGATAAAATTCCCCCAACTCACCGCCTCAAACAGATATCATTAAATATAAATTATGCTGATACCAGACATTACCAAAAAACTTGCTTTTTTTTTTACAGTCACTTAGGAACCAGTGAGACACAGAGCTTGAAAAGCTCAGCCTATACTCATTAATTCTGGGGTTGCAATGCATGGAAACTTCTATATTTCCTATAGGATTCCTCATTTAATACTATCAGTGGGCTAAAAGGGAAGCAGAAAGTAATTATTCCATCCACTCCGACCACAAACAAAACGGGCCCAGAGGATGACTTCAAACTCATCCTTCGGCTTGCGTAATTACGCACCAGAGCGCCCTGCGCCATAGAGGAGATTTGTCTGGTCGGGGGGAGACTAAGATGAGAAACCTGTCGCTGTGAAAGGTGATGATGATGGTTATAAACTGTAACAGGCTAGAAGTGCATGGAGCTGAAAAGAGGGAAACATCAGCAGCTGGATCATGCATAAAGACGCAGCGTGAACTCCTGTGTGCTTCAAGTATTGCAGCTGAGGAGAAAATGTTGGACCATATAGGCTTGATGAAACTCAGCCTGATTCACCAATGAGGTTATAGATTATAGATTAATGATAATCTGTAGTATTTTCATTGCTGGATGTGAATCTGATAATTCATATTGTGCCTTTTATAATCAACTACAATATTTTCTTGTTATAGTCAGAGAAAAAAAGATTGTGTTATGTTGTTGAGCTGTTTTTGAAGAACTTCTGTTGCAAAGCAACCATATTCCCCCCTTTTTAAAAACTAATAATATTCTCAACTCAACATTATTTATACAATCTAATAACTAGTAATTCAAAATAGAATAAAAAGTTAAAGCCAGAAAAATGTAAACTAAAACAAAAATAAAACAATAAAAACATCCAAATCTTACACAGAGAACAAGGAACCCAGAAAGTGAAATGGCCTGCCTGATATGTAAAGCTACTTGAATCCAGAGTTTTGTGCAACGACAGAGAAAGCGCGGTTACCTCTTTGCTCTCTTTGTTTTTCACATTACTAATAAATAAAACTGATCTGCAGACCTGAGCAAACAGATGAAGCTGGTCTGACAGATCCTGGAAAGCAAGGCCATGAAGACATTTAAAAACAAATAAAAGATCTGAATGTGAACCAGCAGCCAATTAATAGCTACTAAAACTGGACAAATGTTTCATTTTCTGGTAGCAGTTAAAAGAAGAGCAGCAGCATTTTAGACCAGCTGCAGTCAAGCCTCCAGAGTTTTGTTAAGTCAAGAGTAAAGTGCAGGAATCTAAGAAAATTGTAATTAAAGCCTAGATTAAAATCTTTAGTCATCTAAGTTTGAAAAAGCTGGACTGGACCACAGATTTTAACTGAGCATTTAAGTTAAAATGATTCTCTAGTCTTACATTCAGGTCTGTTGCAGTCAGTGTCAGATTCTGACTTTAAGGTCATTACTGATGTTAGAGACACCAATGGCCCAGACAACAGAAACTTTAGAGAAGTTTATTTTTAGAGCAACTATTTTCCTTTTTAGTGTCATAAAGGTCTGACTGTTTTCTGCATAAAAAGAGGCTAAACACTGGTTTCTCATAACTGACCCCAAAGGGAAGAGGTAAAGGGAGAAAAGGAGGAGGCCAAGCATGAAGCCTTGAGGCGCTCTCCATGAGTGGAACTCTAAAAAAAATATAATAAAAACAGCAATTCTCCATTCTTAAAACGGAGTGTAATAATACCGTCAATAACTTAAAACTACTTTATTACTTTACTCAGTATTATTTGTTCATTTGAACAGTTGTGTGTTTTTCGGTTTTATTATGTTGACGCTTCTGTTTCACTTTTTAACTAAAGTAAAACATGTCCACCTCCATGTCTAGTCGGATAAAAATCAGACCCGCTCTTCCAGCGTACAGACAGCGACCCCCGCCCGGTGAAAATTAGCATTATCTAACTTTTAACTTTGGATAAAAGTTGAGAGCCCTGCTCACCGCCTTTAGCTCGCTCTGGCCTCCTCTTCCTCCGCAGATGGAGCTCCGGCCGACCTCTCCCTGCTCATCCCGTCATCTCCACCTTTTCTTCCCTTAGAAACTTCTGCTCCTCCCTCCCTCTGAATCTTTGAACGCAAACAGGAAATCTCCGTCATTCTAAGCCAATCACAAAAGAGAGCGCTCGCTAACAACAGGTGGCTGTCCAATAGCAGCAAAGCAAAGCCGAACGGGGAGAGGAATTCTTAAAGGGACAGATACCCGTTTCTTGTCAACAGACTTCAGCGCTGGCTTTCCCGTTCCGCTTCACTGGAAACCAACTTCTGGAGGTCGCAGTGGGGAGCAGATGCTTAGATGTCCCACTTTCAGAGCTCTCAACTGGTGTATGTATTCTCAAAAAACGTTTTTAATGGAAATGTTGTAATTTCAGAATGTGCTCTAGAAGGTCAGTGTGTGACAACAAACCATATGTACATCTTGGTAATTTAATAAACGTAAGGAGAATTATGTCTTTATAGACAAAATGGAGGAGCGCTTATTACATTATTTATCTAAATATCCAAAGTCTTATGTTATTGTTGGAGGAGACTTTTATATGGTCCTGAGTAATCTTAATGATGGTTCCCAAGCAGCTCTCATGATAATTACCTAAACCTTTTCATTGATACATCTGGTCTAAGTGACATCTGGAAAGAAAATCATCCATTTTAAAAAGACTTGGTCTAATAAATCCACATCAAGTCAATCAAGCATTGACTACTGGCTCATCTCTGAAGAAAATAAGGGGTTGCAGCATATCTGACCATAAAGCCATCCATATTTGTATCCCTGTAACACTTCTTTCCAATCATTTTAACTCTTCCTACTGGAAGCTGAAGCTGAACAGCAGCAATCATAAACAAAAAGAGGTTTGCTTAAAGTTAAAAAAAGCTTTATTTCATATTTCTAGAACAAAGCCTCAACATTTTGTCTCATCCATGCATTGATTTCTTCTATTTCCTCAGAGATTGAACTGGTTCATAGTCACCTGGTGGCATGGTGATGTAGAGCTGTGTTTCGTCTGCATAGTGATGTTAGCTGATGATGTTTTTATGATCTGAGCTAGAGGGACCATGTAGATATTGAACAGGAGGAACCCAGGATGGACCCTTGGGGAACCCCACATGTGATTTTTGTTGTCTCTGATGTAAAGTTACCTACTGACACTAAAAGTCCTTTAAATTAAATTCAGTTCAATTAAATTTTATTTATATAGCGCCAATGATCTACAGCTCTCACTGGAGCGGTTCGCAGCCGAGTCCGAAGCGGCCGGATGAGAATCAGTGCCTCCAAATCCAAGACCATGATCTTGAAAAGTGTAGAGTGCCTTCTCCAGGTTGGGGAGGATATGCTGCCCCTAGTGGAGGAGTTCAAGTATCTTGGGGTCTTGTTCACGAATGAGGGGAAGATGGAGTGGGAGATCGACAGGCGGATTGGTGTTGCGTCTGCTGTGAAGCGGGTGCTGTACCGATCCGTTGTGGTGAAGAGGGCGAAAGGCCAAGCTCTTGATTTACCGGTCGATCTACGTTCCTACCCTCATCTATGGTCACGAGCTTTGGGTCGTGACCGAAAGAACGAGATCCCGGATACAAGCAGCCCAAATGAGTTTTCTCCGTAGTGTGTCTGGGCTCTCCCTTAGAGATAGGGTGAGGAGCTCTGTCATCTGGGGAGGACTCAGAGTACAGCTGCTGCTCCTCCACGTCGAGAGGAGCCAGCGAAGGTGGCTCGGGCATCTGGTTAGGATGCCTCCTGAACGCCTCCCTAGTGAGGTGTTCCTCAAGCAGCCTAAGCCTATAGCAGCATAACTATAGAGGTAGCCCAGGGTAACATGAGCCACTCTGACTAAAAGCTTTGTCAAAAAGGAAAGTTTTAAGATTAATCTCAAAAGTAGACGGGGTGTCTGCCTCACAGACCAAAACTGGGAGTTGGTTCCACAGGAGAGGAGCCTGATAGCTAAAGGATCTGCCTCCCATTCTGGTTTTAGAGACTCTAGGAACCACCTGCAGACCTGCAATTTGCTAGCGAAGTGCTCTGTTAGGAACATACGGGGTAATCAGAGCTCTGATAAATGATGGATAAATGATCTGATATTAAGGGCTTTATACGTTAGAAGAAGAATTTTAAATTCTATTCTTGATTTAACAGGAAGCCAATGAAGGGAATCCAAAATTGGAGAAATATGATCCCTTTTGTTGATTTTCATCAGAACTCTTGCTGCAGCATTTTGGATCAGCTGAAGACTTTGAACTGCATTTTGTGGACTTCCTGATAGTAAGGAATTACAATAGTCCAGCCTTGAAGTAACAAATGCATGGACTAGTTTTTCAGCGTCACCCCTGGACAGAATGTTTCTAATTTTGGCAATATTCCGGAGGTGAAAAAAGGAAACTCTGGAAACCTGTTTAAAATGGGATTTAAATGACATGTCTTGGTCAAAAATATCACCAAGATTTTTTACTTTATTACCAGAGGCCAAGTTAATGCCATCCAGATCAAGTGATTGATTAAGAAGTTTATTTCTTGAGGACTCTGGTCATCAAGAAATTAGATTACAACTTCTGTCTTGTCAGAACTTAAATGCAGGAAATTTAAAGTCATCCAGCTTTTGATGTCATCAAGACATGACTGCAGTCGAAGTAATTGATTGGATTCATCAGGATTTATGGATAAATATAGCTGAGTGTCATCAGCCATAACAGTGGAAATTAATCCCATGTTGTCTGATAATTTTGCCCATCGGAAGAATATATATAGTAAAGAGAATTGGTCCAAGGACTGAACCCTGTGGTACTCCACAAGTGACCCTAGAGTTTGAAGATTTATTATTAACATGAACAAACTGGAATCTGTCCGACAGATAAGATTTAAACCAGCCTAATGCTTTCCCCTTAATCCCTACAGTATGTTCAAGTCTTTGTAGGAGAATATTGTGATCAACTGTATCAAATGCAGCACTGAGATCTAACAGGACAAGTACAGACACAAGTCCATTATCTGAGAATGAGAATATCATTAGTGACCTTCACCAGAGCTGTTTCAGTGCTATGATGAGCTCTGAAGCCTGACTGAAACTCCTCAAGTAGGTCATTACTTTGTAAATGTTTACAAAGTTGATTAGCAACTACCTTCTCAAAAATTTTAGATAAGAAAAGAAGATTAGATATAGGTCTGCAATTTACTAACTCATCTTGATCAAGAGATGGTTTCTTAAGTAAAGTAGTTAAGGTGCTTAATTGTTGAAACATAGCTTTTTCAATAATCTACTGAAAAAGGGGAGATTTGAGATGGGCCTGTAGTTCTGGAGTAGTAGTTTGTCTTAATTGTTTTTTTTTCAGCAGTGGTTTGATAATGGCTGTTTTTAGGCACTGTGGGAAAACACTACGAGCAAAGTAAGCCCAAAAGTAAACCCACTCCAGCCAATCGCCGTGCGCCCTCAGGCGGCGCTCAGCCAATCACCTGCCCAGCTGGTGGGCTTACTTTTGATCTATATTACTATATTAGTTATTATATTATCTCTATAATATAACAGTATTTATATTATATTGTTTATAAGTGGAAGTGTGTTGTGTCTTGCATTTTGTTTTTGTGAATAAATGCTGTTCACAGATTCTGATTAGTTGTGTTGCTTTCCCATGGCTTTTAATCGCCTTTCACTGTGGTGTGAAATGTTTTTGCCAGGGCCACTGTCAATCACAGCAGCTTGTCTGGGCTCCTGCTGAGGGTCACAGGGGTGTCAGGGCAGGTGGCTGCTCATCACAGCAACTTTGATGTCCACTGGGTGATTTTATGACTGCTGCAATTTAAATATCAAAAGCTAACATAAATGCAGTTACACTACTAAAAAGTGGTACTAGGCTCAAACAGTCAAAATAAGTTTACATTATTATATAGATGTTTATTGTCAAACAAAAATTATGGCTCTGTTTATTAAATTATTTTGATTTTATTTACATATACCTCTATTCATATTATTACTTATTTAAAAAGGGGCGTTTGACATAATTTGAGTTTAACTGCCCTTGCTATATGTTATACACAATAAACCATAACTATTAACTCCTATGAGGGACTATATTAACCGACGGAGGAGCTGAAAAGTGGCATATAAAATCAAGGTTGCCGGATCGACTCCACCTTGGGTCGTATCTCATAAATAAACAATTTTAAACCTGTTAACTACGGTATGCTAAAATGCCACCCAAGATTCCTCAGTTCACTACCCCGCAAAAACTCGCTCTGTTTTGTGTGATTAGCGTTCCTTTTCTTTGTGCGCAGGGGCGCAAAGATTGGGCCCCAGCGTCCAACAAAATAGAGGTATGCCCACAAAGCTGATTTCTAACACACTACGGTAATAAAAGGAAGAAAAGAGCTCAGCCGTCACACACAGGTTAAATCCTAACCCACAGCTTAACTCCTAACCCTGATTTCTGTGATCAATTTGTGTGATGCTGGTGAGAAGGAGGACTGAGATTTCCAGGTTGGGGCGCTGAGTCTGTGACATCCAGAGGAGCAGCTGAAGCCGCAACATTCGCTTCATTTCTGCTCTTTTTGGTAAAGGTTTCAGCCACATTTAACAGCTTAAAAATCTTCATTTATTTTCAGTTAGCTTCACTGCACAGTCAAGTCACACCAGTCGGCAGAAAAACTCACCAGTTAAATTTACTGTGTTGGTTTTTACCACAAAAGATTATTTCTAAAAGTAGTTTCTTCACAGTTTTGGTCCTAATAAAGGGAAAAAATCACTAAAAAGTAAAATATTTCTGCTCACACTCTTTAAATCACAATAAATCATGTAGGGTAGCAGCCGTCCAGCTGAAGACCCACTGAATGTTTTTTTTTTTTCCTCACCATCTCCAGTGTTAGAAGCTTTTATTGATGATTCTCAATAAATGACATGGATAACAATGACAGGTGAACAGCCACATTCAGAGAGAAGCCATTTATTTCTATAACTCACTTTACCGCTGTTGAACACAGAGAAACACCTTTCCACTTCTTTCTGAGGAAAACGGAGCACCTTCATATTCCTGAGCTCTACACTTTGTTACACAGTTTCCATTTCAGAAAGATTATTTTTGTGAGTTACTTTTGGACTTCTGTTGATGATTAGACGGCTCCAGGTGAACATTACTGTGTGACAACAATGAGAACGTGTGCCCAGACTGAGACATTTAGAGGCTCAGGAAACCTCTGCAGGTGTTTGGAGTTAATTAGCTGATTAGGGTGGGACACCAGGAGTTTTCACTATTTAACGCTTTTACAATATTCTGATTTTATGGAACTGAACTTTGGATTTTCATTCTGTGTGAACCAGAATTGTAGAAATGACAAGAAATGAAGGCTTGAAATATTTCACTCTGTGTAACAAATCTATGAGTTTCACTTTTTGGATGAGTGACAGATAAAATAGAACATTTTCATAATATTACATTTATCAAATGTACATGTAAATAAGTGTATTTTATTTTTGTACAATTTTAATGATTGTTGCTGTTTCTGTTTCAGACTGATGGCACCATAATGGTGACAATGGATGCCAACTTTGGCCTCGTGAGAAAAAGGAGCTCTGAAAGAAGTGTGTCAGAGGGAGCAATCCAGTCTTGGGCTGGGAGTTGTGAACGCAAAAGGTGGTCGGCACTACGTGAAACCAGGAGACGCCGCAGAGCTACGGGCAGGGAGGAGGACAGCTCATCGGCGGTTGGCATAAGCTGGTTTGTGAATGGGTCAGAATGGCTTCTCAGGAAGTAGAGGAAGATGGGGAAATGGATTATGGCGACTGGACTCCAGTGGCTAATAGGAGAGGAGGAATTGGGGTGAATAGAGCAGAAGGAGGGTGGATGACGAGTCAAGGAAGTAAAAGGAGTTTGGAAGAGAGCAGTTCTGATGAAGGTAGTGGGTTTGTGCGGAAAAAGGCTGGGAAAAAGGAAGTTAAAATCATCCTGAAATTTAGGAAAGATGAGCATATCAGTTTAAGCCCTATAGCAGTATCCAGGGAGTTAAAAAAGAAGCTTGGAGTTGTGGAAATGGCGAGGATTTTGAGAGATGGAAGCCTGTTTATAGTGTGCAAAACGGAGGAACAGAAAAACAAAGCGTGGGAAGTTGAAAGTGTGTGTAAGAAAATAATTAGTGAGAGAAAGATTGTGGGTGACAGTAAAGTCACAAGGGGGGTGATAACAGGGATACCAGTGGAGGAAGACTTGGACAAACTTAAACGCAGTATAAATGGAGGTGAGGTGAGCAGAATTAAAAGACTTATGAGAACAGTAAATGATGAAAGAGTTGAGAGCTTGTCGCTTCTTCTGGAGTTTCAGGAGTCAGTGTTACCAGAAAAAGTGAAAATAGGATGCATGATTTTTCCAGTTAGGCCATACATCCCCCCACCATTACGATGCTACAAATGCCAGAGATATGGACATATAGCAGTGGCTTGCAAAGGAAAACAGAGATGTCCTAAATGTGGAGATGAGCATAGGGTGGAGGATTGTAAGGAAAAGGTGCAGGATAAATGTTGCAATTGTGGTGGCCAACACAGGGTAACGTATGGAGGATGTGAAGTTAGGAAAAGGGCTGTGAAAATACAACAGGTTAAAACAGTTAACAACATAAGTTATGCAGAAGCAGTGAAGACAGTACAAGGACAAAAATGAAGAGTGGAAACTGACAATGTTATATAGGTGTCGAGAAAAGAACCAGGTACTGACAGGAACTGGTGGTACAGTTAGTAGGGAAGGTGATTTGGTGTGGGGATTTTAATGCACATAGCTCATTATGGGGTAACAGTAATGATGCTAATGGGATGGTGATTGAGGAGGTGATGGATATGACAAATTTAGTGTGTTTAAATGATGGAAGAGGAACAAGATTAAATATCAGAACGGGTACAGAAACAGCACTAGATCTCACATTAGTTTCAGATTCATTAGCAGGCATTTGTACATGGGAAGTAGTCAGAGGAACAACAATAGGAAGTAACCATTATTCAATCATAACAGTAGTAGGATTGAATGTAGAAGAATATGAAACAGTAGGATTGCAGAAATGGTCATTTAGTAGTGCTGACTGGGATAAATTTAGATGTATTAGCGAACAAGAAATTGAAAAAAATGATAGAAATGAAGATGTTGAAAATTCAAATATTTTAATTTGTAAAGTTATTCTACAGGCTGCAGAAAAGTCAATAAAAAAGAAGGAAGGAAAGCGTAAAAATAAGATTGTTCCATGGTGGACAAAGGAATGTGAAAAAGCGATAAAATCTCGAAATAAAGCTTTTAAATTGGTAAAAAGAAATCATTGTTTTGAGAATTTTATTAATTATAAAAAATCTCAAGCAAATGTAAGGAGAATTATAAAAAGTGCAAAGAAAGAATACAGGAGGAAGTTTTGTTGTTCAGTAGGAAGAGAGACAGAGATTGGTAAAGTTTGGGGTATGATAAAAAGAATGAATGGTATAAAACGAGAGTATGGATACCCAGTTTTAAAAGATGGACAAATAATAGCAGTGAGAGATGAGGACAAGGCAGAGATGCTGGCTAAAACTTTTGTAAAAATTCACAGCTCAGATAATATTAGTGAAGAAGGAAAAAGAGGGAGAGAAAAAACCGTAAGGGAGAATGAAGATTTACAACAAGAAGAAAATGATAATGATTTACTAAACAAACCTTTTACAATGACAGAACTAAAACGTGCTATCCAGAAATCTAAGATGTCAGCACCAGGAAAGGATCAGATTTGTTATGTAATGATAAATCAACTCAATGAAAAATCAAAGGAAGTATTATTAGAATTATATAATAAAGTATGGGAGGATGGGAAACTGCCACAGAGCTGGAAGGAGGCTGTGGTGGTGCCAATACGCAAACCAGGAAAAGATTGTACTAATCCAGGAAATTATAGACCAATTGCTTTAACATCTAACATATGTAAGATAATGGAGAAAATGATAAATGAAAGGCTAACATATTATATGGAAAAGAAAGGATATATAGCTAAATACCAAAGTGGTTTTAGGAAAGGGAGAAATACAATGGATCCAGCTGTATGTTTAGAACATGAAATTAGAAAAGCACAGGTTAACAAAGAAAGTGTGGTGGCTGTCTTCTTTGACATAGAGAAGGCGTATGATATGATGTGGAGAGAAGGATTGTTAATTAGACTGTGTCAATTAGGTATCAAAGGGCGAATATATAGATGGATTAAGGATTTTTTACAAGGGAGATCAATACAAGTTAGAATAGGGAAAAATTACTCAAGAAAATATACTGTAGAGAACGGAACACCACAAGGGAGCATAGTGAGTCCTTTATTATTCTCTATATTAATTAATGATGTTTTCAAGGAAATAGGGAATGGGATGGGGTTTTCTCTTTTTGCGGATGATGGGGCAATTTGGAAGAGGGGAAAAAAATTTGAAATTTATTATTAAAAAGCTACAGGATGCAAAAACAGAAATAGAACAGTGGTCAACAATGGGGTTTCAAATTCTCAGTAGATAAGACAACAACAATGTTTTTTACAAAGAAAAGAATTAGTACAGAGATAAAACTAAAAATGTATAATCAAGAATTAGAAAGAGTAAAGCACTTTAAGTTTTTGGGGTTATGGTTTGATGAGGGGATAACATGGAGTGTACATATACAGAAAATACAGGACAAATGTAGGAAGGTGTTAAATGTTATGAGATGTTTGGTGGGAAGTGATTGGGGGGCTGATAGAAAAGCATTGAAGGCCATTTACTGCGGATTAATTAGGTCAGTACTGGATTATGGTTGTGTGGTGTATGGATCTGCATCGAGTTCATCTTTAAAAAAGTTAGACAACATCCAGTTTCAGGCTTTGAGATTATGTACAGGGGCATTTAAAACAACTCCAACAGCAGCACTCCAGGTGGAAATGGGAGAAATGCCATTAGAGCTGAGAAGAACTCAGTTGTCTCTGAATTATTGGGCTAATTTAAAAAGTCATAGTGATAATCATCCAGCACAAAGCACTTTAAAGTCTTGTTGGGAAATGGAGAAAAGGGAGAGAAATAGCTTTGGATGGACAGTTAAACAAAAAGCAACTGAGTAAGAATTAGTTGATTTAGTTTTCAGTCCAACAGTACCACTGCCAGCAGTTCCACCTTGGATAGTACCTGAAACAAAAGTAGATTTTAAATTATTAAAAAAGAAAAACAATGATAGGGAGTTTATTTTGAATTCAGATACAATACAGAAATATATTAACAGTTATTATAGTTTCATTCAGATATACACAGATGCATCAAAAAGTTTAGTTAATAAGATAGGAGTATCAGTTATTGTTCCAGAGTTTAAAATTACAATAGGAAAGAGGATCAGTGATAACATATCAGTATACACAGGAGAAATGGTAGCAATTCTGTTGGCAGTACAATGGGTAGAGGAAATAAGACCTCTCAGAGTAATAATTTGTTCAGATTCATCTTCATCATTAATCAGTTTACAGAGAAGTCATTCAGATAGTAGACCAGATATTTTAATAGAAATCAAGCAAACATTGTTCAGAATTCAAATGATGGGAATTACAGTTATATTTTTGTGGGTACCAGCACATATGGGAATAAAAGGAAATGAAATGGCAGATAAGGTTGCAAAGGAGGCTACAATTAGAGAAAACATAGATATCTCAATTAAAGTTAGTAAGATGGAAGTAAAGAGCATTATTAAACAGAAGATGAAGGAAAGGTGGCAAAAGCAATGGGAGGAAGAGAGGAAAGGACGGTGGCTGTACATGATTCAGAGGAGAGTGGGAGAAATGAGTTGTGCAGGGAGGAGCAGAAGGGAAGAAACAATCATATCAAGACTTAGATTTGGGCACACAGGATTAAATGGAACATTATTCAAAATAGGGAAGCATAACACTGAAAGATGTGAGTATTGTGGGGAACAAGAAACAGTTGAGCATATTATGATATACTGTAAGAAATGTGAAGAAGAAAGAAGGGAAATGGTTAAAAATTTAAAAAGGAAAAGAATAAAATTTGATTTAATAGAAATGCTTAGAAGTAATTCAAGAGATGAGTGTTATGGGATTATGTTTCATTATCTTAGATTAAGTAATTTAATTGATAGGATTTAATTTTTTTTATATATATTTTTTGGGGTGTTTGTTTGGTTTTGGTAGTTTGGTTTAATTTATTTTAGGTAGTATAAATAAGTCATTCTGATCCACACTCCAAACCAGTTGGTGGCGGTAATGCACCGTTTCGTTGCGTGCCAACCGCCAGAAAAAAACATAAAGAAGAAGAAGAAGTGTGTCAGAGGCCTTGCTGGTAGCAGCATGTTTGTGAGGATGATGAAGGTGGAGAAGAAGATCTGCTGTCTCATCCTGATGGCTCCAGACCAACTGAAGAGAGAAAATATATTGTCATATTTCTGCTGTCATTAGTCCTCATTGCGTCCAAATGATGTTTCTGATAGAGAACAAACTGATTCCTGCATTCAAAGATGTTCAGTGTTGGGATCATGGTTTTCTTTGACATAATCTGGATTTTGTTCCAGTTATAATAGCTTGACTGACAACCTCTGTTTTCTCCATTGATCAGGACTGTAGCAACTTCAAAGCTGCAAATTTACTCTGATCCAGAACCAGCAAAGCAAACGTGACATAACTGGTGTATCTGAAGCTGCTGCCGCCATGAAATGCCATTAATGTTGTTGAACTCTTGGAGAAAGGTGCGTTCATTAATCTGGGCAGAAGTCATTACCTGTGGTTAGAGATGGAAAACCCTCAGATGCTTTCCAGAAATGCTGAATTCTCTGTTTGTATCATATTTCTCATGTATTTATCAGTTTTTTCTTCTTGAAGCAGGCTTGCAGATCCAGAATCTGTCATCAGTGAGCTGCTGAAAAGATGTCAGGACAAAAACATTCATCTGCATTTCATAGACGACGCTGCGTGGGAACTTTTCTCACAGATGCATGTGAGCATCTTCCTGGATGTTTGACTCAATATTTCTGTTCATATTAATAACTCACTGTATTGTGTTTAGAAAACCAGAGAAGCTCTTCCGAAAGGTTTCTCCATGGCTGTAGCGGCATTTCATGTTTACGGACATAAACTGCTGGCTCAGCTTATTTTTTTATTTGCTGGCACTAAAACTATTTAGCCAAATTGTATCAGATGTTTCATCCTAGGTACATACCTGCCCATGAAGAAATGATTCACTCCATTCTTTGTGCCACAGTTTCCAACAATGTGCTCCGAGCTTTTCTGTTCATCCCAGATCATGTAGAGAACACGAAGGCTGCCTGGATCTGGCCTAACAGTTTGGATCCATTTAAGGTTCTGCTAATGTGGCTCCATAGAAAGCTGAAGCTGCTCAGCAGTGCCACCTGCTGGTCCCCTATCCTGATGGAGACAGAATGAAGGCTGGAAACCACATGAAACATCCATAAAACAAATGTTTCAGAACAAATGAACAGAGAAATGTTCCTCTAAGATTCTCACGTTTCCGTCAGATGAATGTTCTCTAAAGCTGCTCTGACTGAACCACACTGACAGTCCAGCTTTTCATTTCCACTCAGAGATTTTTAGTGGGAATCAAGTGAGACACGACCTGCTGATCTTTGGTTCTAATGGATGTTTTAAAGCTAGAAACTGAACCAAAGGATCCAGATAACTTGTTAAACTTCTGCTTTTAAACTTAGTTGACTAAATCTAGTAATCCCTGTTTGATGCATGAATCATTTTATAATTCCTCATTTTAACTCCAACTTTAAAATTCAACACATCTAAAATTATTTTCTCTCTCTCTGCCTGTCTGCTTGGATGTCAGATGTCGTCTTTCTCAGGTATTAAAGTTATTTATGTAACAGGGAGACAATCTGAGGATCCAGGTTCTATAGAGCAGCTTCTGGTTCTGGTCCGTCTGAAATGTCCAGGAAACGAGAAAAAAATTAAATGATTCATGTTTGAATTTATGATGAAAAGAGAAAATCTCTTTTCCTTCTTCAACGCCCACAGTGGACTTCACGAGGAGCTGCAGGTGAAGGTTTTAACCCCCACAGTCCCTAAACAGGATTAAAATCTATGTTCCGACCTCAGCAGAGCAGAGCTGCATGATGAGCCACAGATCCAACAGAACCAGAACCGTTCTGCAGGAAGAACAGAGAAAATCATCCAAACAAGATCTGAAAGTCTCTGAGCTGCTGCAGAAAGTGTTTCCATGCTCACCACAGGAGAAGCTGGAGCAGATCAAACAGTTATCTTTACTCAGTTTTAGATTTTACCTTCAGAAAGAAGGAAATAAAAAGATTTGATCTAAAATCCTGAAGAAAAGCTTCATCCTCTGATTGAAGAAACCATCATTTTACAGCCTGAAAACTTTAGAGTTGAGCTTTATTTCAGATTTCTGGGTTACAGGCTGAACATGAAACAGAGAGAATAAAGATAAACTTTGCATTTTCATCAGATTCAGATCAAAAACTACATGGAGCCACCAAATGCAGCTTAGTTTTCATTTCATCTTCATTGGTCCACAGAGACAAACAATATCAGACACTAAATGACAGACATGATCAGATAAACAGGATCAACATCTCTAAGGTCAGAGTTCATCATCAGGATCCAGTCAGTCTCTTTAAACTCAAACTGCTGCAGCTTCAACCTCAGGATCATCAGGACAGCTCAGCTTCTCTCCTCTACTAAGATCTTCACCTCGACACCCTGTAGAGAGAAGAAGGAGCAACAGAGGAGATCAGAAAGTGTTCCCAGCCTCGGGAAGCTGAACATCTCATCTGTTCCTGAAACCTCAGCTGACTAAGAAACACGGACGCTGTCCTGAACACATCTGGATGAAACTAATGAGAGAAGGACACATGTTCAGATGTGCTGAGTGGACTTCAGCAGAGCATCTGCTCTGTAGAAAGACCACATGGTAAATAAATGTAATGATGGGCTGTGAAATCAGTGATTTCCAGGCTGCAGTCAGACTGATATCAGAGCTGTGACTAAGATGAACTGATCAGATGTTCCTGTTGAAATGAGAGAACAAAGAGTCTGAGATCAGATCTGATGCTCCACAGCTTGATGAATGAGGACCACTGTCTCTAGACATGGTGGAAGGCTGTCAGCTGGAATCCAGCTGCATTTACTGGAGACATGAAAACAACAACAGTCATCTTCACATGGACACAAACACAGGAACACAACAAGCTTCTGGCTCCCTCTGATTGGCTCATTGTTGTCTTTGTGTCCAATCAGGAAGCCTGTCAGCATTGTACTCCCACTGAGAAGCTGCAGCTTTACTGGAAACACAGGATCTTTGCTTTGGTACCAACTGGGTTCAGAACAGTTCTTCTGACAGCAGCTGGACTCACTCCAACCATCTACTTACAGAGTTTCCAGTT